>NC_091931.1:17518665-17616165 GCF_041260155.1 Ptychodera flava
ATGGGGAAGTAATACTGTCTGGCTGGAAAAGGGTTAAGAAACATACCTGCACAGTACTGCATGTATTACTCATCTTACATGAAGCTGCTAAATTGAATACTGTATGGGAAAAAAGGTCTTGCTGAGTAAACAGCTGAATAATTACCATTGCAGTTCTTGACTTGAGGAACCAGTCGAACCTGAACTGAGGGGCTTGTCTGCAGGCAGTGCGTAGCTCGTCGTAGACATTCTCCTTGTCAAATCCAAGTTTGTGTAACATACAGACCAGGAAGCGGTCCTCCTCCTCCGTCCAGTTCTTGCCTTTGTTTGTTCCGTAGGCAATGCGAAGCTGATGGAATGGTGCTCTGTACCGCGCCATCTGTAATGACGACAGAAAGTGCATGAGTGATGCTTTGAACACAGGTGCTGTGGTCACATACGGACTATAAAGCCACAATGAACTTGCTCCCCCATAACATGTTTCATTGAGTACGACACGGCATATAAATGAACAGAAATGAGCAGTGTATACTGTACTCCACAATTTTACAATGCTTCTCTACATCCACTGGAGAAAATCTAAACATTTCTTTGTACAAAGTCCGGTAAGATAATCCAAAACGTTTCCTGTATCATGGGAATATATGTGACACTGACACATAATAATGACACCCCCCTGAGGGGGGACACACAGGAATATTATTGTACAGAGTATATTCAACACATGTACCATGTATTTGAAAACAGACATGTCCAAACAAACAAAACAAACAAAGGGGCACACATAGTTACAATCCATTAGACAATATGTCTTGAGACAACACAAGAAATGAAAACTTGCAAAGTAGACCAGCAATGACAGAGCCATACCTTGGCATCCAGGGCCTTCTTGATGCTTATCTTTCTCTGGATTTTAGCTTCTCCTCTTTCAATCTGTGCCATGATCCTCTCGATATCCTGCAGCTCGTTGCATCGCTCCCAGAACACTGTGGAGTACTCAATGACCTACATTGGCACAAAGAGGTGTTGATGTAAAACCAAAGAAAATGTCGGCCATGATGGAATAATGGTTTTTTTTGTTTAATTCTCTAAATTACAAAATGTATAGGTAGTAACCACCTTGACAGTTATGGCTCGTTGCATCTAAAAACACTTGGGTATGAGTACAAAACGAAGACAGGGTTATGTGGTTAGAGGATCTAGAATACATCAGCTGCTTGAAGTAAGAAGCAGGCCACTGGCTCTGACACTAATATTCAGGATCCTCTCTGGGTTTCACACTTTTATATTTTTTGAAAAGATTTATCAACACTGTAGAAGTTACATGTACCTCATCGGGAGTTTTGCCTTCTACTTCCCTGGCTATGCTGTCGATGTCGTCACGGCCGTGTTTCTCATTGGCCTTCACGAACTGGTTGAAATCACGCTTGCTCCAATTGGTGAATCCCTGGCAAGGAGTGAAATGTACAGGTTGGAAAATGACAAAGTGCATCCATGCATAGCTATCAAAACTTACACACAATGGTGACAGCCATGTTATTACAAACCAGGCTGAAAAAATAATATACAGCATTGAAAATACTCATTGATGGAAATTTCTGTAATGGACAAATACCGTTATTTACAGCGAAGACTTCCTTTTGATTGCAAAAGATGTACCAGAAACGGTAGAAAGAAAGATGGACATCTTTACAACAAATGTAGATTAAACATGAACGTGATTTTTACCAGAAAAGGACCTGTCAATGCACATAAATTTATTCCCTCTATTTGTCAAGTACTGAAAGTTTTCTGAGCATTTCCTTACAATGAGATAGAGAAACACAACTTGCCTGCTGTAGAAGTTTCTCCTTTTCTTCGATTTCTTCTTCAAGAAGTTGAGTGGCCTCATCGATCCTCTTCTGCTCTTCTTTCCTCGCTTGTGTTGCGTTTGGAAGTTCAGGGTTCAAGGGCACCTGAAAACAAAATTATGAAGAGTGAGAAATCATCCAGATTGTTAAAGACCCTTAGTCAACACTTGGAAAAGATTTTCATTTCAAGGTAGAGAGCGACTACAGGGGTTACATAGTCAGACTCTTCAACTTTACAGTACTGTTTTGGACTACAGCTAGTTGTGGCTCATTTTGGAGCTTATGTACTGAGTAAAATAGTCGCTGTCTTACTTTTGTGAAAATGGGGAATTTTGTTTTCCCATTAGCGTTAACACAGGGATGGTCACCATTTTATGTTTCAAGTATCGTTAAAGATTGCATAATTTGTTTCGCTAGTACCAAAGTTTGCATGGTGATGTCTGATTTTTATTCTTGATTTGGAAAAGGAATGGTTTAAAGTTTCTTATGGAAAGTTTCAGCAAAATTTGAAGTCTTTCAATTTTGAGGCACAAACTATCTTAAAGTCGTGGTGTTATTATAGTGATTGTGTTTTTGTATTTGCAATAAACACCTCCAAAAGTCAAATTGTCTTCAGTGCACTACACATGTATATCCTATCTTACTCACAGAAACTACAAATATCAAAACTGAGGGCGTACTTTACCTTGTAGCCAATGCTCTTTCTGTAGTACAGGATTTCTTTGTCAAGGAGCTCAAACAACCTTGGAGGGAAAAACTGGAAATCTTGAACATTGGGTTGCTTTGGCGGTCTGGGTGCCTGCAAGAAATAGTTCAAGCAACATTACTTTGGCAATTGTAAACAAATGAAAGTGATGGACCATTGTAGATTTATGTTGTTTTGTGACAAGAAAAAGACTCCATCGTTTTTCATTCATTCATATACAATAATGAGTGGGTACCAGTTTAAAAAGTCTTGAAAAAACACAGATACTATTCTCACCTTTGGTGCCTTTGGTTCGCTCACGCGGAGGGCTTCACGGAAGTATGCATCGACCGCATAATTGGCTTTCCTTTCTCTCTTGGGTGGTTCAATCCAGTGTCCAATACCGGATGCCTGCAGTGAAAGCAACCACATTATGAGACACACACATTCGTCATACATGATTCAAAGCCACAAAACACAAGAAATGTCTGCAATTTTGCAAATGCCTATAAACCTAGCCCTCCTCTAAGGAATTAGTTTTCTCTCTTCAAGCCTTTCAAATTTAACGTTGGGGAAAATTTCAATGCTGCACTATAGTTTAGCCATTTGGATACTGCACTTATAAAGGAAAGTCAAGTTCTGTATCTTAAGTTTTGCATGAGAACTACATGTATTTACTGTCCTCCCCTCCATAGCGTCCACCACCTTAACAAGCGTCAGCTGTCGCATGATCTGTTCATGTTGAGATTCAACATTTTACTTTACCTTCTGTTTCTCTTTATAATCTTCACCTTCAAAGTGAAAGATACTCTCTGGTTGTTCCATGCTGAAATTTCTGAGCTGACCTTCACCAAAGTCACTCAACTTCTTCGCCAGTTCTTGCGTCTGGATAGAAAAAAAAAGGGAAGTCATGGAGAAATGTAGAATATACAGGAAGACAAAGCATAATATATAGGAAGACATGCATGCTTGAATGTCCCAGTACGTACAATATTTGAACACAAATATTTCACCTTGACCAGATCTACTAAAATCTGTATTTGTGTGTGTTGTGTGTGTGTCTGTGTGTATGTGTGTGTTTGTGTGTATGCGTGTGTGCATGTTTCTGTCTTTGTCTCACTAAGGGAGTGAAAGTACTTGTCTTTGAACTTCTCTTCACGATATTTTTTGTCCTATAAAAAATTAAGGCTGCAGGTTACAGACAAGATGATTGATCATGAGACCAAATAAGCATAAACCTGTACACCAATTTAACATTGTCCACACACATCTTTGTGATATTACACAGTTCTGTCCCCTGCAGATGCAAAAAACCTGACCATATCCAATCCTACTCGTTGTCAAGGCAAGGTAAGAGAATACAAGCAGTTCAAACGCTTCTTTACTGTACCTTCTGCTCTCCAAACTGGATGATCTGATCGATGTCTTCCTCTGAGACCGTGCTGTCTTTGGATGCAAACACGTAATCAGCTCCGTGGCGAATCATGTTCAGCATCTCGTCTTTGCTGACCTTCACGTTGGAATCAACCAGGCGACCTGTTACAGAAGAGCCATAAATTGAAGTGGATCACAATATACAGAAGAATGACGGTAGCTGATACTTTATTGTATCCCCCCACCCCACCCCAATTTTCTTCCATACTCTACGAATGCTGGCTATTCATTGGGGTGTTACATTTGATGTTGCAATATCTTTTTATAGGCTCCTTTGCAAACTTATGAATCACTCTGCTCACAGAAAAACATAATATATCAGGATGCACTGTACCATATAATAATTAAAACATTTTTTGTCCATTTAAGGTAGAACGCACCTCGGGGACAGACCTTCGGACTCTCAAACTTTTACAATTCTCTTCTGATCTACCACTTGTTTGGGTTCATTTTAAAGCTCTTGGTGTAAGAAAACTTTTCACCGGTTTAGTTTTTCGAAATTCGAAAATTTTATTTTTCTCCATAGAGTTAACACAGGGGTGGCGGCCATTTTGAATTTCAAATATCGGTAAATCTTGGGTTATTTGTTTATCTAGTACCAAAATTTGCACGGTGACCCCCGATTTTTATTCTTGATTTTGAAAGAGAATGGTTGAAAGATTCCTTGAGGAAAGTTTGAGCAAAAGTTTAAGTCTTTCACTTTCGAGGTGCATTCTACCTTAATGGCTATGTGTGAGTATTTTTTATCTTTTGCAACGTGACATGACATAAATTTCCACACAATGTTGGGGGGGTCAGGGATCAAGTTTGAAAGGGTTAAACATAAGTTGACTCTAGTCCATATGGGCTTGGATGTGGTTACCAAGATAGTTATAATTATTTAACTGTCTGATGAGGTAACCACAAATATCAAATAACACAGAAACTGAAGAGTAACAGAGCGTCCAAATATGAGTGTAATTCACTTTCTTACCTTGTTGAATGACTATGTTATCCAACCTGAGTTTCATTTCGGCTCTTTCCACGATACGTTCTTCAACGGTGTTCTCTGTGATGAAACGGAACACACACACTTGTTTCTTCTGACCAATACGATGGGCTCGATCCTGTTACAACACAAAGACCAGGTTAATTCTCGACAAACATGTTACACAAAGTGCTTTGAATGTATGCTTACAGCATGAAAGAGCAATGGACTGCACAAAGATGATAGCTAAAAATTTGACATAGTTCTTGAAATGTGGTTTGCTGGAGCAACTAGGAAAAAATTGTTACAGTAATACTGACCTGTCAAAAGCTAACAAGTCTGTTCTTCTGATTATCAAAAAATAAATGTAATTCAAAACATTAAGAGTTTTATAGAATTCAAATAAATGATGAAGTTTGCAGCCGTTGATAAGAAGATTGATTGAAATCCTTCATGACTACTGGGTAAGGCAAGATTGAATAGTTCATGGCCCACACTGAACCAAATCAACAATAAATTTAATCATAGGGGGTTCATTAGCTTCAAAAAGCTAAAGGTGGGCCCCTAAGAACACCTAACTTTTTCCCAACAAAGATTTGGCCGAGTGTTTCTGAAGTGTGTTACACGCAAACATTTCTTTCCTGAAAAGGTTCGTACCAAAAGTGATGAAAGTACTTGTCTGGGCTAGGATTTGTGAATTAGCTGAAGATGATAGGCCTACCCGCTGTATGAAAATGACACCCAGCAAGTACACATTGAACATGTCCCTGCCCGTCATGAATGTATCAATTGATGATGATGACACTCTCAAAATTACTCACCATAGCTTGTAAATCAACCTGCGGGTTCCAATCACTATCATACAATATAACAATGTCGGCTGTGGCTAAATTAATTCCCAGACCACCAGCACGGGTACTCAACATGAATATGAACTTCTTGCTCTCTGGATGGTTGTAGTCATCTATACTGGACTGTGTAAGTAAAATGAAGAAATATACTCAACTTAAACTTTTTTCCTGTTAACGAGCATCACTTCCACATTTGTTAAAGGCAGGGGGAGCCTATAAATACCCCCTATCTCCCTGGGGATTCATAATCCAACATGAGTGGCACATGGTAACAACGTCAACGAATGCTCCCGAAAATCTGGATCTTTCAACAACCATGGTGTAAATTAAAGCACTGTTCAACATATTACGTTTTGTGAATACTTGTGGCATCACCCTGTTGGCGAAATTCTCTCATTTTTTCCATTTTAAGTTGATTTTTTATGCCAAAACTGCTTCGATGCTGTGTTCGAAGCGTCCAACGAACAATAGATGAAAGCATTCAAACAGCTGCCAATCACGAGGGGACGCGCAAAGGTGCAAACGATCAAACATTTGTTGTGTACATCGGATCGATTACGATGTCAACAATGAATAAACGATTCTTACTACTGAACGAAAAAACTTGACCAACAGTTACTGAACACGCGCCTCAATGAATTCAGACACAAACGGACTACTTCATGGTTTCAAGCAGATTGCCTCTCCCTTTTTGTTCGTTGAAATGTGTACCTGTAGGCCTATGAATGGGTGATGTTTTTGTTGACCTGCAGTACGATATTTTACGATAGATCGCCTTTGGAAGTATGTTGTGGCATAGCCCTGCGTACGATGACGTGTATTCCCGGCGTTATACGGCCTCCCACCACAGCTCTGCTGATTACCATGGACAAAACCGGCAACATGCGGATCCAATTTGGACGGAGCACGAAAAACTACTTTCTAACTGTTTTCCGCCGAAATCAACTCGATTCCGATCTACATGTATGCAGCCTACCCAAACCACTCAACCGCTCACAGACTGCGAAAAAAATGCTCTCGTGACATCCAAAACCGTTGTTTGTTCGCGATGCACGGTCAATGGCTCATGCAGTGGACGGGCATTGGATACGTTCATGCCACGATTACATGTATACAGGTGCCCATGAGCTTCATTATCAGCATTATTTCCTGTCGGGTCGGGGCGATGAAACTAAATCGTGATTGATTCATCTCTGTCGGATTTGACCAAAAAGAGACACTTGACATAGATTATGGCATCAAATGTTGACCGTTCAGACTGAAACATGATAAAAGATCTGAAGATCGCCGTGATCGGTGATGTCGTTCTTCTCTATACGTTTTTCTGAGCTAGTTTTTTACTAATTTGTTCGAGTATTAGCTGACGTTTTTTTGAAAACTTAATCAACTTTTCTTTCCCAACCAGGGCACAACATTACCTTTTTTACTTTCATGGTAACCTAGGATGAATTAAATCGCAGATTAATAGACTCTTATGTTCTTCCTCGATTGTCTGTGACTGATTTTGCTATCTCCATATCGATATTGCGTTCGCACTCGGGTGTCTTGAATTTACGTCATTCACTGAAATAGTTTTCGGACAAACTCAAGAAATTCGACAACTACTAACGAATAGTCGGCAAAATTTACAGAGACAAGCAATAATAATTATGGTCATTTTACCGTCTTTTTACCATTTTTGCCGTCTTTAGATAAGCGGACTCGTTTGACGGAAGCAGTATATAACGATCTGAGTTCCCATATTTTTACCCTACCGTGTGAGTGTAGTATTCAAATGAGTGAGATCATAATCTTACGCTGTTCCGAGTGGTCTGGAGATTTTTTATAATATACAATAAATTGACCTTATCAAAATTATTGTTTTACATTGCTTGGATATTGATACTTTTCCCGTACGTTTTGACTATTGATTTGAAGTCTTTTGATTCTCCATTGGCAGCAGCACATGTACGGTTACAACCGCCATGTGATGACCAGAGTGTGATTGTAAAGTTGTCGGGAAGTTGTTCAGAAGAAAAATCATTTTGTATTTAGAGGCTTCAGTTCGGGATAAACAAATCATTATACATTTCCTACGTCTTTGAAACGGGGATTACGGTAATGTGATGAATGTGATGAAAATTTTGTGAACGTCTTTGCAATGTGTTCCCATGATGAGTGTGAACTGATTCTTTGTTAGTAAAAATCGTCAGAAATGGTCCAGTGACCGTGATAAAATAAACACAGATGCAAAACCATTGCGAGGAAGATAGTAAGAAATTCACATTGCAATATTTGCTGTCGTATTTCTCAGCAGGAATAATCAATTTTTACACGTTGTGTATAAGATCAGCAAGCAGGTGTTCGGCGGTCAATTGCTTCTTGATCGCAGCTATTTGGCGAGAAGACAGCGGGTACTTATAATCTCGCAAAATTATTGATATCATGTCTTTGTGTTGAAAATTTTCGATCGGAGGCAGCTCAAATCAACAGCCGTGATATATTCGGAATCGTGTTCTTACTGGACACCGAACTACCTGCTATCAACAGTACGTTATGTACCATCGGCGGTAACACATTGGTCGTAATCTTGTCTAATTCTGCCCCGCCGTTTGTACAGTCCAGAAATTTCAAAGCTAGATTTTTTCACCCTGACATATAACACAGCGACCTTGCACACTAATGATCATTCCACTGTTCTGTTGGGGTTGTTGGTTTTTTAATTTGCTCCGTGGCCCCGGTAAGATTTTTTCAATACGATACAAAGTTTGAAATTTTTTCAAAGTAAATTTAGTATATTCCCAGTTTGTGGGGTAAAGTTTTTTGGAGTGAAAGTTTGAGTTGACGCTGATAGAGTAGACGTCGAGCCCGGCACAGTTGACTGGGACCCGGTCGGTTTGGGGTCGTTTAGTCCAGAAACCTGCATCATAGTTCTGTATGATCACCGTTCGGCATTTGGGTGATTTTTTGGTCAAAGTAATGCAGTAACAATGTACGCCAGATTTTTTGTGTTGTTTTTGTCACAACTGTCATGTGCGTATACGGACGGTTTTCGATTAAAAACGGTAGTAATATCCAGTGCTCGTAAATGCGTGCAAAATTTATTCAGTGACTGTTTACGCAGCAGTCGTAAATACGACTAGGATTTACCACTACGTAACAACTGTAAACACCGCATCAACAGTCCATACGAAAATTTTGTGCTGAATCGAGGGAGATAACAATTGCGGTAGAAAAGGTCAGTCCATCATCCGTCAAAGTTGTTGATCGAAAAATCTTCACTGAGCGCCAACTACATGAGTGGCTGTTATAGTTGTACACGTAGTTCTGTGGGCTTTCCGCTGTCACTTGTTACGAGCTATGTTCAAAGTGCGTCAAGCTACGAATATTTTCATGTACTGAGTTACAGACATCGGTGAAGTACCGGGTACATTGATTTTGTTCAAAACCACTGCCTGTTTGTTCCTCGTGTTGTTTTTTGTGTCCCTAACGTCGACTGGCTCTATGTGCGTACAAACATAGCAGTCGGGATTAAGATTTCCTGGATAAATAGATTTATTCCGCCTCTGACGCAAAGATACACACTGTTTTACATGTGCCACTCCTAGGCCCTGGGATCGATTTCCATACCTTTAAGTCAGTAAAAAGCTGTATTGAACCTAAACCATACAGATTTCACTCACTTTTAGCTTAAAATGTTACGGCAGCTTAGGTCCATATAAAGCATGTTTACAGTATCTCTGTTTTCAGGGACCTTCAAATGGTTCAATGTTTTGTCAAAACACAATATACAGGACATGATTTGCTTCACTACTTTTAACCAACTTGACCTGGTAAAATATGAGCTTGGCAGGATAAAGATTTATGAAGTCTTTCACAATCAACATCACTTCTGAAAATAATGTGTCTTTCTCGATTTACATACTTGTATATATCAATAAATCCTTGGTGGAGACCAGCAGCCTAAACAAAACATCATCTGGGTAGCTGTGTTTCAGTCTGAAGCACAGACCATAGGAAAGATCACTTTTCATAGCTTCTACACTGCCATCTGAGTGTTCATGCACACTTTACTCTCTTTTAAGCGGCAATATTTACTGACTCATTGCTTTATTGTTCATGCATTATAAAATTGGCCGTCTACTCTGCAGCAGTGTTCTATGAGAGACGCCCAAGAAGTCATACCATGGAGGTCCAAACAAATACAGGCGGTTAAATTTCCACTTACAAACCTACAGCGAGAATAACACCAGGCTTTTCTTTTTGTGAAAAAATATTCTGAGTCTTACCTGTCGGTCATCATGAGGCGTCTGACCATCAATACGGCAGTACTGATATCCCCGCCACATACAATAATCTTCCAAGATGTCCAGCACTCTTGTCATCTGACTGAATATCAGCACGCGGGAGCCTGCATGGAGGAGAAAATCAAACCCAAGTGAGATCACTGGAATTGTGGTTAGATTGAAGAATCCTGGGCCCAAACGGAAAAGTTTTACACAGTAAAAATAATCAAAGGGGGCCCTATTTTAAAAGTATGTAAGGCCCCCTAGGAAAACCTTATGAAATCACTGGAATCTCTGATCGACTGAAGAATACTAGGCCCTCATTGAAAGATTCTACAAACTAACATAATCCTAGAGGGCCCTATTTTATTATGTATGCCCCCTACCCTAAATTTAATGGGCTTGTCCGCTAAATCTTTTGTCAGTAAAAATACTATGAACATGTCTGCTAAGGGTGCAATATGCTGTCACTGACCTTGTTGTTGAAGCTTTGGCAGTAGTCTGTCAAGAATCACCATCTTGCCGCAGTTCTCCGCCAGGTGATAATCTGTGGTGTACGGGGGACCCGGTTCTGCGCCGTCAAACAGGTACGGGTGATTGCAACACTTTCTGAGCTGCATGAGGATGTTAAGCAGCCTCATTTTGTCTGTCTTGCCAGCCCCGTTCACCACATCGATGTCTTTCATCAGGATCTTGGTGTACCACTCTCTCTGCATCTTGCTCAGACCCACGTAAATTTTGGTTTCTTTCTTTGGCAGCAGCTTCTTCTCCACGTCGGCCTTCAGACGACGCAGCAGGAAGGGTCGTAGAACCTGTCACAAAACCAGCGAGTTACGGAAGATGGGTGTAGCTGTCAACTTACAGACGACACTGAGTGTCGATGCTCAGAGAATTGCAACAAATGCATGAACCCGTTCATTCCGATGGGTGAACTGTGGTCTTTGAGTTTGACTCCATGCGTTATTCAGACTGGGTTTAACCCATTCATATGATCCTTGGAGGTGCAGTTGTATACGTGATGAAATACATGATTCAGTTAAGGTATAATGTGCCTCAGGAACACCTATGTGACACTGCACTCAACTTTTACAATGTGTTTTTGATCTACCTCTTGTTGGGGTTCATTTCGAAGCTCATAGAGAACCTAAGTTATAACAGGCTTAATTTTGTGAAAATGAAAAATTTCAATTTTCCACTATAGAGCTTACATAGGGATGGCGGCCATTTTGAATTTCGGAAAACATGGGGTAATTTGTCTCTCTTGTACAAAATTTTGCATCGTGACCTCTGATTTTTATTTTTGATTTCAAAATGGAATGAATTTAAATTTCTGATGAAAACTTTGAGCAAAATTTAAGTCTTTCAATTTTGAGATGCACACTACCCTCAAAGATACTGATTTCCTGAAACTACGATTTAAACACACTTCTAAGATTGAACTTGGGTAATATTGCAATTGGCCCATTCTCACAATGCTGGAAACAAAAGTATTTTGAAGTTAGAAAGTTTTATTTCACATAACTAGTCACTTTGTAAACACTACCCAAAACATGGCAAAATGATATTGAAATTGAAACTCTGCGTTGAGACAGAGAGCTACACAACACCATTGTGGTGGGCTGAGATCTGTAGCTTACCCTGTGTAAACGCTGTACCAGGTCTTTGTTGTCGAGACAGTTGTTGGTGTCAAACCAGGCATCAAAGTCTGAGGAAGAGTTGAAGACATCCGGGAGGAGGAAATTGAGCAAGGCCCACAGCTCGTGGAGGTTGTTCTGCAAGGGTGTTCCAGTCAGCAGCAGACGATTGGTTGATCGGAATTCTCTGACAATCTCTGATAACTTATGGACGAAATGACAATAGGTTAGTTTTATTGCAAAATTGTCCCAGTTACCCCTTTCACCACCCAATGGTTTGGCCGAATCCCATTGTTATCAATGGTGATTGTGGACCTGCTTACACGAAAGTTGGGGTGAACAGGCTAATGGGCAGTCACATAAATGCTTCTTGTCACACACATCTAATTACAATATAGCAAGCACAAACTGCGTTGATATAGGTACATATAGAACATGGACATCATAATGTATGTTTCACATATATACTTACAAAACATGTAATAAAAATTGCATAAATGAATATGATATCCAGCAATCCGGTATTAGAAGTACTTTCATGTTGATTTTTAGACCCTGCATTCAAGTGTACTATCTCTGAACAGGGTATAGTTCATGGTGACTGTACCACCACGGAAGAACACCTTTATTGAAGCTGTCATTGACACTGTCTCTCATACGCAGTCTGCACTTACTTTTGACTTTTCATTTTTGATTCTGTGAGCCTCATCGATAGTCAGATACCTCCAGTTGAATTTCTTGAAGACTGACTTTTCACGGATGGCCATCTCGTACGAAGTGATGCACACATCCCACTCCCCGGGCAACATCACGTCTCGTATAAACGCTGCCTGTAAAACACAAAACATACAGCCTTTATAATGCAATTCAATCATCACCCTCTCTATCTGGGTTGAGGGAAGACTGTTGCTTTACCCCTTCCACAAAATAACTGTGGATTTTGAAATCCACAGGTAACAGTGACAGATACGTGGGAGAGTGACGCAGAAAGAATTCTCTACAATGATACTTTGTCAGAATAAGCGTTCTGGAATTTCATTTTATTAATATTTTGGGCAATGGAATTTGAATAGCTGCAATGGGAGTGAGTTTGAAGAACAGCCACCTGTATAACGGCTTCACTGAACAGT
Source organism: Ptychodera flava (assembly GCF_041260155.1). Lineage (NCBI taxonomy): Eukaryota > Metazoa > Hemichordata > Enteropneusta > Ptychoderidae > Ptychodera > Ptychodera flava. The sequence continues at coordinate 17,531,461 of NC_091931.1, forward strand.
GTCAATCAGCCATGTCACACGTTTGAGCCATTGATTAGCAAGGCGATAGGATACTAACACTATGTTACACAGTTCTACGATACAGCAATACCTCTGGAGGGAATTGCCAGGACACATTCTACCTCATAGCTGTAAACAGGCAGTTTAACCCTTTGAGTGCTGCAATTCTTCCCACTACAATTTTAGAGCAACATTTACTTATTTTTGTGACTTTTTCTGCAATTTTTTGATGATTTTGGACCAAATGGCCATTACATTTCATTTGCTTCAATTTTTTATCAAAATTTTTTGCAAAAATTCGAAAAAAATTGACTGGGGTAAATTTTATAAAGGCAACAAAAATTGACTTTGGTGATAAAACGGTAAATGAACCTTTTCCTGCCGGACAGTATCACATCTCCTTAAGCCAAGTCTGTCAAAAGCGGTATTGAGCCAAAACCAAAATATTATGTACTTTCACCCACTTGGCTTGGTATGTTATAGCAGCTTTAGTCTGTAAAAATCATGTTTACGATATCTCTGTCTTCAGGGACCTTCAAATCTTCAAGTCTTTGTTAAAATGCACCATATGGGACATGTTTTGCTTTACTAGTTTTAACCAACTTGACCTGATAGTGAAATATGACCTTGGCAGGAAAAGGGTTAATGAAAAAAATAGGAAAAATGTGCTACTCTATCTTGACACATAGATGTCAATGCAGTCCATTCAATTTTCTCTGCAAATACTTTTTAAATGATCAACGCCACTATGTATATCTAACAACAAACTTGACATAAAAAAGTGCACAGTGAGATTTTATGACATATACTTTACCCTTGTTTCTTGGTCACCGATGAGACACACTGCCCTCATGCTTGGACACCACTTTTTGAACTCAGCCATCCAGTTGGCCAGAGTTGACTTGGGACAGATGACCAGATGTGGGCTGGGAATATTTCTGTAGTGCTTCATGTAGCCAATCAGTGATATTGTCTGTAGTGTTTTACCCAAACCCTGTGAAAATAATTTAAGATCAACAGTGAGGAGACTGCAATTTTCTGGACTGAGAAAAACAAACAATGTACTGTGATGTCCAATTTCTACTGAACAACAAATGGAACCACACAATCCACAAGTAGATCTCTGTTACGAAAGAGGCTTAAAAAAAATTAACAGTTCACCTAGGAATTTTGATACAATTATTGACTAATTTGCATACCTATTTGCATAATTTATATATGAAGTCTGCTTAGCTTTGAAACTAGTACAATCAGTGACACAAAATGTTACTTTTGCCCTTCCCACAATCACTTTCCACATCATCTTTGTTGATCAAAAGGGAAAAGATGAAAAAGAACGATGTAAACAACAGGCTGCCAGACTCAAGGGGCCAGGCAGAGTTAATAGTTTCCAACAAAATAATGGCCAACCAGTGTAGGAAAATCATGGAAAAATAACTACCAGACATCTGTGGCAGGTAACTTTGAAAATTTGCCCACCTTAGTCACATTTACCTCTCCTGATAGTTCACATTTTGTTTACCCGATACACCTCACCTCTGATGTCAGTGAAACCAAAAACCAGAAATCATTTCCTACTGGCCCATTGGGAAGATAAATTTACCTGTGCCAGGCAAGCGGGCAGGTGATGGTTTTCTTTTCTGATGTGAACATACAAACAGATCATTCAATCATTCGCTTTTGTATTACTGAATTCAAATTTCTGAAATCAACCAATCGCCTTTGCAAACCTGGAACAGCATTAATAGCAGTGAAATTGAAGGCATTGCAGCAACGTCGATAGCAACATGGAAATCACCGGGATTCCATGAAAATAAAGAAACTCTTGTTGACTCACCATTTCATCAGCAAGGATGCCATTGATACCGTGCTCATACAGTGAAATCATCCAATTGAGACCTCGGACCTGATAGTCTCTCATCTCTCCAAACTTGATGTATGACGGCGACTCCTCAAATCGGGTCACCACCTGTGTGGCTTTCCTTTGCTCTGACATCAATTCCTCATCTTCCTCCTGCTCTGTCATCCGATGTCGATGACTGCAGAAAGAGAAAAACCACAAAGTTGTAGGTTTAAACAAACCCTGCTGCACCAGATGTATCTTAATATTCCGAGTACAAATTGACATACATTCCGTGCCATTGAGGCTCTTCTCATCTCTCCCTACAGCCGTTACCAGTTGCCGGGGTCACGTTGAATTTCATTAAGTGATACCAATATCCCACAAAATTCCAGCTTTTGCAATATTTCAAGGTTGGCATTAGATTTGACACGTCATTCATTTGACGCATGTACACGTATCCAGAAGTCAAAATATAGATGATTGTTTTTGCCAACATCAACATCACCTTTGACATTGAGAATTGTTTTGAACTGTTTTTCAAGTTTCTACAGCAGAACATGGGTATTCAACAAGATTCAACCTGACCAAGAGAAGCTTAACTCGGAGTCATGACAGTGTTCTCCCTAGCCCTAGAACAGTACAGAGGGACCATTACTTCTGTTGTACACTAATCGACAAGAAAACCCCTCCACTAAAATACCACCTCCTACTGACATTTCTAAGGAGAACACCGTCCTACATGAGTTCGGCATCTCCTTCCATCAACTTATGGCATTATGTGTGTACTTTATTTACATCAGTGCAATGTTTTCTCATCTTGTCAAGAGCAGGTATGCCAACAGCAAAACTGTTTTGTTGAGGATTATCATCTAATCTTATAACTCCATAACTCAACGTCATAACGTGTTAGATTTCGACATCTGAGACCTAACAAAACTATCAAAGTACAAGGATCAAAAGGAAATTTTGCTCAATGAAATTCACTGCACACCTGAAATACTCTTTATCAATTTCTAAGTGTGAGTAGTAATTTCACATGTTTCGAAACAGCCAGTTTTCATCTTCTGCTCGATATTCTACACTGATTTCACAACAAAATATTTGGTGGGCCAACCCCTTCTTGTCCTGCATAAGAAAACATTACACTCAGATGAAATATTTATTTATCCCCAAGTTTCATATTCTCATGTCGCAGGAAAAAAAGAAATTTTTCTACAACTGAAAATGAGAAATTGAAACATTTTGCCATTATTTAAGTGAAGGTTCACCAAATATTGCCCAATGAAACCAAGAAATCTTTATTGACACATCAAGAGCTGGCCTGAGTTTCCTGCATTCAACACTTCCACTAGAAGACTCTTCAAGCTGTAGAAAATATGTGCAGCTCAGCTCATCCCCCATCAAGTCCTAATAGTAGCATGCACTACAACTTGTGGCTTTCACGGCAGTACCATGTAGGCTGGTGTGCCGGTCATCCTGTTTCGCATTTGGCAACTACCTAATCAAACTCAAGCAAAGCTAAATCACTAAAGCAAGAATGTGCACAAATATCGCAGCCTCGTTGACATAATTTCCAAGTTTCTGTCTTGGTCTTCTGTCACCTGTTGTAATCCTTAATATTCTGTTTTCTCAAACCACAGAGCTGTTGCTTTGCTACATTGAACTGTTGCCATTTGGATGACTTACTGGTACAATTATTGGAACCCTGATCACCAATATGGCAAAAACTGAAGAAGTCTGGGCATACACTGGATAATTTTATAAATTAACAAATTCCTAGGAAGCCATGTTGCTTCAAAAGGCTGTGAGAGGCCCCCTAAGTAAACTCTGTTGTTTTCAAGACTTGACCCAGCATTCTTCAATTGAGCCAAAGACATAGAGTGCTCAGTGTTCTCCACAGCTTGGTAAAAAGAGAGGGGTGGCCAGTTTACACAACAATGCATAATTTGCATATTCTTTTGTTATGGAAATATATATATTCATTTGTTTAGTTATTAACAAATAAATGGATAGTCTGAAAATCAGAGGGGTGGCCCAACCCTCAAAATCCCCTCGCGGAGAACCCTGGTGCTGATCGATCCATCATGAATACAGGCTTGAACTTTCTTGCCCAGAATATCTCAAAACTTACTTGAGTACCATCGAAAACTACAGAGAAGTTCTAGACAAGAATGTACAAACATTTTCCATGTTTGGTGAACCTTCACTTGGTTATAAACTACCCAATATGATTAAGTACCATCTTGAGAGTGTCACTAACTAATTAAACCACATCCGAGAGGAGCTGCTTGGAAGCCCAGCGTTTCCGCCGTCAGCTGCGACACCAATGTGCAGTCCATCATGTTGAAACATGGATGGGTAAGTCAGGGAGGAATAGAGAAGCTTGTAGGGGGCCAGAGGGGTGTTAAAGTTTACCAGTGAATCGTAAATCGAACTTACTCTCCAGCGGCTGACAACTTTGAACGATCGTCTTTAGCAGGAACTTCCTTGGTCTTCGATAGGCTAGTATTTCTATTGTGAGAAAATCTGCATTGAGGTCAGAAGACAACAAGCCACTACGCTTTGGGGTTAGACTTTATGCAAAGGATTTGTGGTTTTTTTTCTTTCTTTTTTTTAACATTGAGAACAGCTCCAGAGGTGACAGAGATGCAAAAGATAGATACAGGTGACCCTTCTACCCAAAATGAAATCAACTGACCTAAAAGACCAGCTAGCCAAAGGATTACTTTACGAAAGTGAGACTACAGATGGTCATGAGAAGATGGTCTTAGTACTCCAGTGGGGGGATCAGAACAAAAACTTACTCTCCGACTGCCGAGAGCTTCGCTCGCTCGTCCTTCTTTGTTTTGGGTCGGCCCGGTTTCATCTTCAGCGGACTGGTGGGAGTTTTGCTGGATGCGGTGCTGCTCACAAAGTGAGTGAAGATTTCCGTCTGCTGCAGCAGGTAATCAAACCTGTTTGCACGATCCCTTGTCTGAAAAAAATAACCATGGCAACAAACAAATGGCACCAATTTGATCGAATTTGATACAGTATAACCATTATTACTGATCGATACAAAATATATCTTCCTGAGAAATCTTAAAAAAAAAGTCTTACTGTGTTTGTTGCCATATTGATGATTGATGGTAAGTAAACCGAGAGTAGCCAAGTCACCAGATACGAGTGCAATATTCTAACAATACAGTTTTGGAGAAATTCACTAGTAAATCTTGTTTTTCCCAACACAGCATTCACTTTTAATACTACATCCTTTTATTTTAGAGGTTAATATCTAAATTTGTCTTGTACCAAAATTCTTCAGAGTCAGTATTCCCATTGTTTGTAAGCTAAAAGGCTTTCAGCACATCCCACCTTGCATTTACTTAAATTCACTATTATCAAGGCCAGGAATAGCAAGTCCAAGTCAATTTTTTAGTGTGCTGGCAATCACATGACAGTTTCTTTCAAAGACTGATAATTTTGCCCTAAACATTTTTATTTTGCCCTATCCTCTTTGTGTTCTATTGCACATTTCAAAATGTGTCCAGTGGACCTTCAAATAAACATGTGAAAAAAAAATTAGCCTGGATCATGGCCTGGTAAGGTGACATGGCAATAATCTTGATTTTAATTATACTAGGTTTCCGGGATGGTCAATTGGACTTAAAATTGGGGGACTAAGAAAGTTCTGAATTCACTTACCAATTTCTGCTCATAGTCTTCACCATCTTGTACTTGACTTCCCTTAGGTGGGCTTTTCAGCGTTATTGGGGCAGGGCCCGGAAGCTGCATGCACTGGTTTGCAAACAGAAAAATGTGAAAATTTAACCATATAGACTACCATGAAGATTCCAGAACCTTCAATTTTTTTAACCTGAATTTATAGTTTAATTTTGGAGTTGTCATAAACACAAATTTGACAAAATTCAAGTTGGCAAGAAAGGGTAAGGTAAGGGGGATAAAAGTCAGGTTTCACACGCTGCATGTAATATACTAAGCCAATATGTATGTATGTATAGTATACTGGGCTAAATATGACACACAACTAGGATTATCCACTCATGAGCGTATACATCTTTTGAGGACAATATTATGGCTGTTAACTTTTGCAGGAAGGTTTCCGTAATATGACCTAATTCCTTACCGACAGCTGTCCTTTCAACTGAGTCATTGAAGAACAGGCTCCATGGATGATATAGGAGCAAATTGAACACGCATTTCTCACTCAGAATCTGAGCCTCTTCAGTTTCAAGATGCGCTGAAGAAGCCATACAGTGACCACTTTCTGATCATTGCAAGGCGGTTTGGAAGACTAATAGACGTATTTCGCGACAGCGCCATAACATTTCCTTTCGTAAAATCTATTGGAAGTCACTGGACAACCTCAACAAAAAACCCAAAGCACGAGTAGCTTGACGGTTTACTTCGTATTTTCATCGAAGCAAGGGGAGTTTCCAGTCACACAAATAACTTATTTGACAAGAGTTGGGGAAGCGAGCTCAATGATAGTGATTAGAGAAATTATTTGATTTAATAATCCTTGTTAGATTGAGAAGCAGACACCTGCAATGCAAATGGCTGCTTTAGTAATAACGTGTACGCGCGCTTCTTGGCGTTTGATCAGTCTTTCTATGCTGCTAACATACAATGCAGATTAAAACCGGAAACGCATGAATTCTTGCTGACAGGATAAATACTGAGAAAGATGTTACGAAATCAATTACTTTACTGATCTGGTGATGATATTTAAGCTTGCAAACCCGAAATAGATGAGTTTAAGCAGTAAAAAAATCCATTATAAAAGCAAACGTCCTCCACATCGGTCCTCACAATACAATACGGAACCTCCGCGGGATTACCCATTCATTTCAACGTAATCGGCCATGTTTGGATACGCGGTGTGAAGTTTTAGTGATATTCAACGTTTCATGCCAACAAGCAGTGGAAGCTTCTGTGATATTTTACGATATTATAACACTTTATAAAAGCTTACCATAGGCTCAGGGACTTCTGGAGAGCTATCGCTGCTATCCATACTCGACATTTTTGTCGATATTATTGTAAGTCGCAGTGATATAGCCCTTTGTTCAGGTGTCGATTTTGCCGGCAAGGCGCGATCCGAAGTACTACCGGAAATTACCGACTGTTCCCGAGTTTGCGCCCTCTTTTGTCGAGGCTTGCAGCAGCACACGATGGTCGCCGCCACCGGGTAGCCGTGAGCGGTCTGTCCAGTCCTAGTCTGTTGTCACCGTCCTTGGCTGTCTCTCTAACGATGCATGTAGGGCATAGACTTACACAGAGCATGGAGTAGTATCTTTCTACCTACACAGAGGTAGCCAAGGGCATGTGATTTTCTGCATTCTCTGACAAACTGTGGTACGATAGTTTTCTCAATCAAAAGCATGGCCATGGGTGCGATGAGCTAAATATTCCTCATGCATGCGACAGTGTTCTGGTGTTTCTCATTGGATGTGCAATAGAGTTTGGTCTTCCGAGGGAAAGGAGCGACATTTACAATGCTTGATTATGACCATGACCATGACGTCGTCTAGGAAGTTTCCATAGTTTTGGTATGGTACCCTTAAACTTGAGTTTTGGGATATGATACCAAACATACGGAGAGGTTCGAGACAACTGTCATGCAGGCTCTGTAATGATGATAATTTGATGACTGAGCGAAATTTCCGCGAGCATTTTCCTACATGTAGTTCTAGGAGGACCACAAGTAGCACTATTGTAGAAGGAGTCAGTGGAATACCTGTCGTATCAAAATTGTAGCATTTGACCTCTCCAATATCACTTTTAATGTGTTTTGATGAGGTGAAGAGTTTTCTAATTTACTTTGTGAATCACAGCTTTTCAGTCTTGGACTTTGTTTCATATATTGTTTTGTCTTACTCTGTTGTTTGATCGGCTTGTAGAAAAAGAGAATTGATTATTTTGCAATATGTTTGATACAAGATTTCAGCTTGAAAGTGCTTTCATGCACTGTCACTGCTCTGCCTGGCTGAAACCAAATGTGAGATGTTGTTAGAGTGTGAAAATCATTCGTTTGTCAGATTTTCAGAGATAGCAATCATAAAATTAAAAATTTAGCAATATGGTTTGGGTGAAAGCAGACAATCAGATGTGTCCTTTTGACTACCAATTCCAGATAATTTTTGTCCAGTTGACCATACTACAGACCAAAAAAGTTAATTTTGAGCCCTGCATAATTGCACATGTATGGGTACGAGAATGATCACACAAATAGTGTAGGATCTCTCTGCCACTTTGCAGACAGATTCAATGCTAGACCAAAGAATGTGGATGTGTATGGGGAATGTAGGTGGGTTTGTTGAAAGCAATGCCACACCTTTAAATGTTCAGTTGTCATTCTCTTTACTTTCTCTGCCTACATCACACACATTCTGGGTCTTTACAAGTTTTGCAAAATGTAGGAATTGGCCTCTCATCTATATGCATGGTTTTTCACGTTTTCTTTCAGAGCTAGGCTGAATGAGATACAAATGACTCGTAGTCACAAATTTCTGATGAAGTGGAGATGTTAATTGGACTACACTAGACGCCACAGCACCCATTCCTGCTATCATGCCATTTGGACAGTTTGTGATTGGACCCCCAGGGGCTGGAAAGACAATGTACTGTGCTGCCATGAAGCAGTTTCTGAAGGAATCGGGCGGAAAGTCGCCATTGTGAACCTTGACCCAGCAAATGATGTCATGCCCTATGAACCCAGCGTGGATCTGTCCACACTGGTGACTCTGAGTGATGTCATGGACAACCTGAAACTTGGCCCCAATGGTGGTCTGCTTTACTGTATGGAGTACCTGGAAAAAAACACGGACTGGCTCCAAAGGCAGCTCAAAGAACACACCAAAGACAAATATGTGCTCTTTGATTGCCCAGGACAGGTTGAGCTATACACTCACCACTCATCATTGAAGAAAGTAGCAGGCTTTTTGCAAAAGTGGAATTTCAGGGTCAGTATAATCAACTCCCTCTACCAGCATGGTGCAGGGACCATAGTACAATATATATTTCATGGTCCATATCGAACATTGATACAAAGTCATCATCATAGTCGGCATTCTTGATTAATATTCCTGAATACAGTGCCAGAGTCACATATACAACCACACATAAAACACATGTAGAAATGATGTGCATTGAGTGTGGCTGACTCTGGCACTGTAGCATGGAACAGTAATTGTATACCGTTGTAGATGAAACTATCAAAATATGTAGACCCTTTTAAAGAAATTAAATACTGACTACAAGATCAACCTAAAAGTAAAAGCCTACAATTAAATGTGATGGGAAAAATGAGGAATATTATGGCAAACATTTCTCTTGACGTAAATCATCCAAGTCTGGCAAGCCAGAACTTTATTTCTGCTCCATCCACTTGTGAATAATGCCTCAGTTGTTGCGGGAAAGGGCTAGTGGTTTATGGATATGGAGAAATTCATAAAGTATTGTTAATGTCTCTTTCAACGGTGTTCTCAGTTGCATTGCACTGTTTTCATAGATGTCGATATTGTGGATTCATAAAATGTGAACTTGAGATTCATATCTGTCATGAAGCAACACACGGAAAACAAATGTCATTAGACTTACAGTAGTAGTCGTCGTATCGGGAGTAACATCCTGGAAGCAAATTTCAGATTCACCGTCCTGCTATCCAATAGAATCACTTCGAGTCACACATGCAAACATCAATCAATCAATCAATCAATCAACGTGAAGGGAATTTAAAACAAAGCAATAATGTTCAAAGACAAAAAACATGAAATGATGAATAGAACTTCATGATGTCACATTACAGTTTGAACTTGCCCAAAATGATTTGTAAAATTGACAATACTTGTTGTGTTTTAAAATAAAATGGGGCATTCACGTGTCGGTACTTAACAATATCAAACTAATCAATAAAACAGTACTTTCATAAAAAAACTGCAAGTATTGCATGATTGTCTCAATATATTTATTTGAACATTGTCTGTGTCTTTTTGTTTTGTTTTAGTTGACTGCTGTGCATCTTGTAGATTCCCATTACTGCAGTGATCCATCCAAGTTTATTTCAGTTTTACTCACATCACTGTCCACCATGTTGCAAATGGAGATGCCACATGTCAACATTCTCTCCAAAATGGACCTGCTTGAACAGTTTGGCAAGCTAGGTAAGAAGTAACCCACATCCATTGTGTACAATGAGAATGATTCTCGATGATGTCACTGTTCTAATATTAATATTCAAATATGAAAATTTTTTACAACACTTTCGGAAATTCTGTGCACAGGATTGATGTTGTGATTGAAACTACATGTATAAAAAACACATGTGAAGGGTTCCATCCACAAGCTTAACCCTTTCACCCCCAGTTCCCTGTGTACAGGTCCAACTTTACCATAGAAAACAATGGATTTGGGACAAACCATGGTGGTAAAAGGGTTAAGCTATGAAAACGAGCACAAAACTGTCAACTGCAGCAAATGTCACATTCACAATGTTACAGTGCTAAAGAAGGCAATAATCACAATCAGTAAGTTGTTGACCCTTGCCAGAATGTGGATAGGCACAGTACAGATGACTATTTGCAGTGTACTGTCCGAAGTGTAGGGTAGCCTTCCATACCTTTAATGAAGTGGAAAGACATTGTCTCACACTAGCCGCAAAATATCCCCAACTCGTGTGCGAAATCTTATCCAAGGTCCTTGAGGGTGTTGGGGGTGTGAGATTCTATTAATCACAGCCACCATTGATTTTGACCACAAATGTTTCTCTGTTTTTTCGTCTTCAGCATTTAATTTAGATTACTACACAGAAGTGTTGGATTTGAATTATCTTGTGGAATACCTCAACAAAGATCCATTCACTAAGAAGTTTTGCAAGTTGAACCAGACACTGGTTGATGTGATTCAGGACTACAGCCTGGTGTCATTTTCAACCCTGAATGTTCAGGTATGTTGTAACAATTATGGAATACTGTAGAGCCGGGAAATCGATGTTCCATGTTTATAGGCAGCATTCACCAAACCATACAATGGAATAAAAGGGAAGATATGCATGTAGATTCTCAACTCTCAGAGATCACAAATGTTCTTTAAGCTTACAATGTTATTTTTCTATTCAGAGATGCTAATATAATTTAATTACCCATTTTATACAAGGATTATGTATAAATGGCATGCATTATTTTCAGGTTGGTTGTGTTTCACAAAAGTAACAAATTTCTGTTTGCTGCTACCCTTAACAGATTGCTGATATTGAGTAAGATAATTATTGATGATACTTGGTTGTTGCACATTTCCCTGCACAAGCAAGGCAAAATTGCACATTTTTTAAAAACCTGGTCTCCCCAATTTCCTGTAAATAGGTCCACAATCAAATGGATAATTATGAATTTTAGGCTAATTTATGGTTTTCAAAGGGTTTTACGGAATCCCTACAATCCTAGAAAGTCTTTGCAAGTCCTTTAATTTTTATCGGTCGTAATGTTGTAAAATCATATTTGTGTAAAATGATCTGTTAAAAATTTTACAGATATAATTCCTGGAAAATGGTATTTTGGCCCTCATAAAATCCTTGAAAATTGTCAAAAGAGTCCTTGAAAGTCCTTGAATTTTTAGTGACTTTGAGCCTGAGCCATCCATTTTGAAAACAATTGGCACCTACTAAAACATGAATGGGATTACTCAAAGTTCATGAGCACACCAGTTGTATTGATATGCTGTCAAGCTAACTCTGTATCTATACACATTTCAGTCATCAACAAGGGTCACGTGATGACCTTTGCCCTCAAACGCTTACTATCCTTTGGACTATTTTCATCCATGGCATAGATATCAAAATCAGAGCAAGGTATAAATCAGATATGATCATTAAATTGTCAACATCATCGATAATATTAGTATGACAAGATGGTTAAAACCCTGGCTGGAAAAAGGCCAGGGATCGGGTAACTATTGTGTTAAGAAGATTATAATGATGTGTTTCTGTGTTTTGTTTTCCTTTGAGATTGCAATTATTGTAGAATATATTGCTAGATTTTTGGAGTAAGTCCGAACGGGGTTTGGCAGTCAAATGCTACAAATGACTTGACGTTAATGTTGCAGGATAAAGAAACAATGTTGCGAGTGTTGAAGGTGGTTGACAAGGCTAATGGATACGTCTTTGGAGACTTGGAGGAACGCAACCTGCAAGCTCTGATGTCGTCAGCCATCGGCGCTGACTTCCAGTACTTTGAATATCCTTTACAAATCTTACAGTTGGTGTCACTGTAAAGTCATGCATTCTGTCATACATTTGAGTGTGTACATGTATATTGATGGGTAAATAGAGACACATCATGCTAGCAGATATGTGTATGAATATGTAAGAGAGAGAGATACAGATGCATACCAATAGATAACAGGGTTTATACTGGTCAATATGTAGAGGTGAATTATGATATTAGACACTTGTTGTTGTCTGCAAATGACAAATGGAAAGTGTGACTTTATAGTGCAAACTTTTCAAGAAAATTTCCCTATGCAGTGATGTCAAAGTTTAGTTTTGTCGCATTCCATTGCAATCACATTATTTTTTCCTTTCTGAATAGGAAAAAAACAGTCATTTTCAAATCATACCAGACATGTAAATTTATCTGCGTACACCACGCATGTTCATCATGATTGAAAGGAGTCACAAATGTGTATATTGTTTCTTTAAAGCTTTCCTTTGCCATGAACACGATTTTCTGATAATTTGTGTATTACTTTGAATGATTTACATGCCTTTCTGCTGCCCTCTTGTGAAAGTGTGTGAATGAGTCAGTGAACAAGTGTGCATTGCGTTAAATCTACTGAGATTATTTCTCTTAACCTTTGAGTACAGCGCCCTCAGTTCAGGAGAGGTACATGGATGAGGAGAAAGATGATGATGATGACATGAACAAACCAATCACTCAGCTGATGTGACCCTCCCATCAAATATTGTGACAAGTAGTGACTCCCATTTGGAAGTCCTTAGCAGTTCACATGCCCATTGTCATAGATGTGCTCTGAGGAAAAGTATGGAATAATGTTTTGTATCGAACTTACAAAGTCGAGATTTACATGCAGAATATTATGTCATATGAATGTTCAGCATTATTCACCAGTACATACATCCTGGGAATATACAACCATCCAAGTCATGCAGATCCAAACTTGGTATTGCTTACCACTACTGTTCACTCAGAAAAGTGTGGTAACCATACACTGACACACGGACTGTGATGGATCCAATTTACAGTGCGCCCTCAGAGTCAATATGATGCATATCACAGATGACTCCCAGTCTCTATTATGCAAAGAAATCATCAGCACAAGACTAATATGACAGATTTTCCACACAACCAATTAGTCAGACTAAGGCAAAGTCCTACATTTTTGTGGAATCAAAGAACGTCAAAACTTACACCATTGAGCTTAACATAATGCTTATTTTTTTTATCCTGCTGTGGATAAAAACAACAGGAAATGTAGAAGCAATGTGAAAAATAGTGTTTAAAGTGGAGAAAGCAACATTTTGAACAAAAGAGTGACGTGAAAGAGCAGTGCGTATGTTGTCATGATGTTCTGACAATAGTGGTAAAACTCTTTTCATGTTATAATAGTGAACATGCTCTTCACGTGTCTAGAGTCAAACTGGGCAAATCTTATGCGTCAGTGAAAGCTTACTGCAAGTACCAGTAGATGACAATAACAATATACCTGGAAATTGAAGTGGAGTTTTTCTTGTAAGATTATTTTCCATAAATGTGAGGATATGACAATATCTGTACTGAAACTAGTTGAATCACAGACACTGAAGCACTCCAGGGTCTATGGTTTTCATACGCTGCAAAGGAGAGCATGTTATTGATCTTAGAAAATACTTTATTGTAAATAAAGTACCATACACAAACATCTGTGGTATTTCAGTGTGTTCTCATCGATTCCTGTGTTCACTTCTCGATTTCAGCGAGATCAATGACTTGTATTCTACCAAAGTATGGAATTGAGAGCTTTATTTTGCAATTTTCCATGATTAGAACCTTCATATTATATCATTGGCCTGAGTTTTGAGACAGTTTTGTTAAATTTCAAAGTTATGTTGAGTAAAGAAGTTTTTGTAACTAAGCTTTCAGTATAATGATTAGCTTCAAACACAAAATCAACAAAAATGTACAATACTTTGACTATATGGGGCTGTAGTTTGAGACCACGTTTCAGCCATGATTTTTTCAAAATCATACATATTACATTACAAAGCAAAATCTCTTGATAAAGAATTGCTGTGTAGTTTTTCTCTTTGGTCAGAACTGAAAAGGATAATGCCAAAATCCATTTTAGCACAATTATGTTTGCCACACACACGCAAATATTTTGTCCCAGTCATTCCGTTTAAACACGGAAATGTGACATTACAACTCTGAAGATACTGAAGTAACAGAATTTAAGTTGTTCTCATCTGATACTTCTAAGTTTTGAGGTCTAACCCAGACGCACCTAAAATATGGGGGTCAGACAAAAGTTCAAGGGTCAACCGTATATCTACTGCTGTTCTTCCCGAACTGTTCACGATTCAGAGCTAACTTTGTTTTTGCAACAGAAAGTGCCTATCTAGTAAATTATACTGTCGTCCAACAAAACCCCTGCTTTCTATATGTAGCTTGTTGCAGAAATGAAATCAGCCAAATCATGCGATCTGCTTTGCCAGCGTGGTTTCTAATATTTTAAGACCCTCTTTGACATTGCGGATTGTGTCCGTGTCTTTCTTCTTCTCGGCCATGGTCATTGCCGCACTGAAACACTCTTCTGCTTCTTTGAAATTCCCTGCAAAGAAAGAATTGGACAGATATCAGTCAAGATAACATACATGACAAAGAACCTTTGAAAAAACAAATTATGGTGAGTAAAATTTTCATTGAGTGCAATGAAAAATATGCCTCGGTAACGTGTACCCTTCCTGAGCTGTCCCGATAAATTAGCACATATCTACCGGTATATATGGGAACATGTTGATGGGAAGATGGTGTTTCGGCTACAGTTGGTTGTGTTACTCAGAAAATGTACATGTAAGTATCACAGCACAGTTTTGACTGCACTTTTCCACATGACTCAATCCTTCACTCCAGTGAAAATCAATGATTTTTGCCCGGGATTTTTGTGGCCAGTAAATTATTCAGAATGAATTTGCATTCTGTACACATTTACATGAAAGTTCTCCTCCATAATACTCCGCTACAACTCAACAAATGTGTATTAAGTCTTGGAGTAGGGTACACTTTTAAAATTACCAGCTTCCAAACACCCCTATTTTCAAACCAACTGACCTCTGTGCATCTGTATGGATCCTGCATTACATAGTAACCTGGGTACATCTGCCTTGGACACCTCCTGAGCCAGCGCAATGGCCTTTTCCAGGTATTCGTACGCCTCATCAAACCTTCCTTGCATGTCACACACCGTCCCAAGGTCATTGAGCAAGGTCACAGTCTGTCAAAGAATATGAAGATGAGCTTGGATTTACTTGGCACCTTGTGACTGTACAGGTACCGGGGGGAGGTATATTTTTTTAAAATACATGAAACACCAACATAAACAGTACATAACTTTTCCTAACTACAGAGTGACAACAGTTGTGACCAGGTTTTTGGAATGTAGCTCATTTTTTACTGAACTGATAACAAAAATTTGAGTTTCACAGCACATAAATTATTATTATTATTATTATTAATCTTTATTTAAACTCGATAACTCCATAGGTGAAACACCTCTTTTCGTGGAGGTCGAATAGACAAAAGAAAGTCATAAAACACTTTACAGCACAGACATAAAAACACAAAATCACACAAGAACAAATAGGTATAAAAAACTACGAAAAGGCATCAGACAAGTAAGTATTATACAAAAGTTGTTACAAGATTTCTTAAAACTAGTCAGTGACTCAGAGTCCCTTATTGATTTTGGGAGATTGTTATATTCATCCACACCCGCAACTGACAATGTGTTCTGATAGAGAAGTGTACGTGCCTTGGGAACTTTAAGGAGATTCTGATTGGAAGAACGAAGTGATCTAGAAGGGATGTAATTATTGAACAAACTGGTTATGTAGTCGGGGGTTAAATTGTGAGTTGCTCTGTAAATTTGGGCCATACGGTTACAACGGAGTTTCAAGTTAATAGGCAGCCAATGAAGCTGAGTATACATTTGAAAAGTGGAAAGAGGCGGAACAATGTCAAGAATTAGTCTCATTGCACGTCTCTGTAGACGCTCCAATGCATAGATATTGCTACTGGAAGTAAAGCTCCAAACATTAGAACAGTAATTGATGTGTGGTGAGATGAAACAGTAATAAAATAGCTTGCGTGAGTGGAGAGGGAGAAATTTTTTTATGCGTGCCAAAAGAAACAAATTGGAATGATTTTGCTTTCAATGGTTGAAATGTGTTCGCACCAGTCCAGATTATTAGAAATAGTGACCCCAGCAACCTCTCTGATGAGACGCGGTCAATAGTTTTACCAGCCAAAGTGAGGTTGAAGTTTTCATTGTTAATGTGCCGTCTCTTCTGAGAAGATGTGATAATCATTGATTTTGTCTTACTGGGATTGATACAAAGTTTGTTAGTAAGACACCAATTTTCAACTATTTTTAGATCAGCATTCAGGTAAGTAGAAATGGTGTTTAAGGACTTGTGTGAAACATGAAGTGTTGTGTCGTCTGCAAAGGAAGTACAGGATGAATTTTCAAGGTGAAGGGGCAAATCGTTAACATAAATAATAAAGAGTAATGGCCCCAGTATGGAACCTTGAGGCACCCCGACCCTGACATCAATAACATCTGAGTTTGTACGATTAAATTGCACAAATTGTTTACGTGTAAATAAGTATGATTTAAAAAAAGACAGGGTATGATCAGAACACCCGTAGGTTTTTAGTTTGGACAACAAGATTGTGTGGTCAACGAGATCAAACGCTTTGCTCAGGTCTAAAAATGCTGAGCCAACGATGTTTCCACAATCGATTTCTTTAGTCCATGAGTTGACCAGACCAACAAGAGTACTTTCACAAGAATGTTTGGCACGAAATCCAGATTGATTAGAAAGATGCAAGTAAGGTGTTGCTGGCAGACAGGAAATTTTAATTCTGCTGATCAGTCCAAACTTGCCTTCATGATACAAAACAAAAGTAATTTATGTGCGAAAGATATGATTACTGCTGGCGCAAATAAACTTGGAACACCGAAGTCCCTATATACATAGGAAAACCGCTGGCGATATCCCTATATCGCCAAGTGATTAGCCAAAGCAGTATCGCTAGTGAGTTAGATCATCTTACAGTTTGTTTATCGAAATCACTGCGGGGTGCCCACACTGTGTTTCATAGACAAAAAGCCATAGCAGAGGCCGTTCAAATTGCGTGAACGATGGTACAAGAAAGGATTGACGTTTTGAGTAAAGTTACTTGGGTAAATTTCGTGAGCAGGGAACCTGTTGAAGCAACCGTTTTGACAGACTTTCCCTCAAAATGAAGAAAGAGTGCAGGTGAGAAACGGTAGGTGTTGTCATGGAGTTCGCTATCGTTTGGCTTCGTTTCGTTGTGCAGGCGTGTCATAATGCCGTCATTTCCACTATCTCACAAAAATTGTAAATTACGCCCGGCATTGTGGTTAAATCTGTATTTTTAACTTTCATTTTTATAAAGTGATCAGCTTACGTTGAGGTTTAAAATGTGCGTCTCTTTCTTTTATGTTGTACATGGACCTTTTAGGCCTATTCACGTTTTTAATACACCCATCGAGCGATGTAATATCTCGAACATGTACTTCGACAATTTCCATTCAAAGCGACAGTGTTTCCTTGAGTGAAATTCAAAGTCGCTAAATTTCTAATTTCGTTTCGAAGAAACCGGTTTGTCCATAGACCCTCGTTTCTCGAGGATCTATGGTTTGTCGACCGGTGTAAAGTAGATGCATATTCTAAGTGAGGAATAGACGGTTGTGAAAATAACCAATGGTACCGGTAGCGGCGTTACCGGCCGTGCACCGATGTAAGTTGCTAGGTAAAACTTCCTGGCTCTGACGTTCTTTTATCCGACATGTCGTAGCGAAATTCTGTGAGAACTAATACTGGCAAGGTTTCGGTTTTCGGAGAATTTCAGTGTATCAGCTGATTATCAAGTTGAAATAAAGCGCGAGCGTGGATGGTCCGACTTGTTGCTGGCGCACGGCGTGGCGCATGTGGCGTGGCGGGGAATCTATGTTACAAGCATCCAACTGTCGGCCATAACCTCTACGGTCGCCATCGACGGCTTTCGTGAATTTGAAGAATAAAGTAAACCGTAGATAAAGCTAGACCTTTTCTCGGCTTTGTTTCTGAAAACCTCTCCTCAGAGGCAAAGGCGACGTAAACCGTGTCCGAGTCTCGGCCTTGACATGACACAAGAAAGAGTCATAGTTCAATCACATTTATTTGCGTGCGTCATACAGATGATATCATTATTCATAGGGGTATCCGATTGAAGTGGGTACATACTATTCTCAAGAAACGTACGATGAAAAAGGACAGGCTAAATAAAAAGGTTTCAATCATATCACCAATTGCAAAGAACGCTGAAATGCTGCAGATTTTAATCGCTATGGCAAAGTTTGTTTTTTGACCTCAACGTTATCCGATCGAGAACGTAAACTTGGTTTGACCCAAAGTTTGAAAATTGGTTTTCTGATCTCCCGCGGCATGGCCCGCAGCCTAGCCAGTGACGTCGACGTTTCGTACTTCGAATTCTGAGAGCTACATCAAATCGCCACGATCAGCGGACAAGAAATTACTATTTTCAAATCGCCATCACCAAAAAAATTACAGAGAAATGAGACAACACGGTGAGAAAAAAGGCATATCATCAATGATGTTGATAACCTACATTTTGCTTCAAAACGGGTACCTTTTCAAACCACCCAGATTCCCGATACCAACTCGCCCGAATTCAATTTGTTGGGCGAGCCAACGATATATTTTTCCTGCAAACGTAAACAGACTTGCTCTGTGCACTGAAAGGAATAGTTGGCGATATCTTTACCGAAACTGAAACAAATAGCTAAAGAAGTAGCCATCTCTCAGGCAGTACACGGCCAAGGTAAACCTGAGCGTTCATATTCGACTAATGCCAAATGGAGCATTTTCAACGAAAACGGCGATGACTTATTTTTAAAGTTGAAGAAAAATGCTTAAAATTTTGGTTGTGTTTGTCAATCTATCGAAATATTTTTGTTCTAACTGATAAAATCATAGACAGTCTCGATTATACCATCCATAATTAATATTACAGACTAAATCGACAGGGGGGGGGGGGAACGCGGTACGAACGAACGTGTAAACTCAAACAACGGGCGAGTTGATTTCGGACCAATATGACTAAAATCAGATGTAGGTTCCCTGGTCATTGAAATTTACCAACGTAACTTTACTCAAAACGTCAATCTTTATTGTACCATCGTTCACGCAAAATGAACGGCCTCTGCTAAGTCGTTTTGTCTATGAGACACAGCATGGCACCCCGCAGTGTTTTCGATAAACAAAGTGTAAGATGATCTAACTCACTAGCGATACCGCTTTGGCTAATCACTTGGCGATATAGGGAAATCGCCAGCGGTTTCCCTAAGTATATAGGGACTTCGGTGTTCCAAGTTTATTTGCGCCAGCAATAAAACACATTGGGTGGCCAGAAATTTGTGATTTTAAAAATTAACGACCGTATTGAATACTTTTAGTGATCTGATTTTTGCAGGATGTAGCATTACTGAGTTTTAACCAGCACTGCACTTTCTTTTGCATTGCCCACAGGGTGAAACTAAATAATTGACTAAATGAAAAAAAAAAAGGTGACAAGATTGCTCTAAGGAGATAGTTTCTTCTGAACCAAACTACATGTATAAACACACACCTGTGGGTGTTTCATTCCATCTACAGTCAGCTGGTTCTCACATAGAGTTAAAGCTTTGCGGAAAGCGCCCTCGGATTCACTGAGTTGCCCTCGAGTCAGCAGATAGTGTGCATAGGTGTTCCAGCAGAGTCCCAGCAGCGACTCAGTGTTTTTGTCAACATCCTCTGGAGGCATCTCGGCAATTTTCTTCTCTGTCGTCTCGATGCACCATTTGTACCCAGCGGTAGCTTCCACGTGCCTGCGTAAATTGTACGTACAACGTCAGGGATAACATTGGCAATGTCGGCCATTTGTAAGTTGATGGAGAATGTACATTTTGGATATTTACCTTATATCAACAGACTGCTGTCAATGTCCAAACCACTCGAACATTCTACTGATCAGGGGAACTGCAGTATGCAGGTTTTGAAGCAATGGGAGATCAATGATTATGAAAGGCTTGATCACATAGCATAGTTTTCCTGAGTTGTATTAGTGTCACGGTATAAATGAATACGTCCTGTGACGATAGCTTTGACTCCTTGCCAATATTTCTACAACTGATGACATTCAGACTTTCATTTGTGGCTAAAAATGTAAAAGGAATATCATCACCTGTGTTTAACCCTTTCACCTTAATGGCTTGGCCCAAACTCATTGTTATTGATGGAGGGCGTGGACCTCTTTACACGGAAATAGGAGGGTGGGGGGGGGGATGACACAAAAAAACCACTGATTTTCACCTTGGGACTAGTGTGTAACCAAACCTGTGTCATGCTACCCGCATTCTATCAGTAAACATGGCTTGCACATGTCTTCCACAACACAGGAATAATATATGAAGATTTTCAGAGACCGGATGATTTCAAAGATATTTAGAAAACAGACTCTACAATTTTCATCACAGAGATAAATCAGTGGCAGTGTACAGTTAAAATCAGAGATTCATGGCTATTCCCCTTACCTGTGCCTGTTTGTGTAGACCTGGGCTAGTTTCAGCGAAATTTCAATGACAGCATTGTCGTCCTTTGGGAAACCAGACGACAGAAGTCCACGCAGGGATTCCTTGAATAGCTCTTCTGACTTGTGGAAATGTCCACGTTTCATGGCCAAATTAGCCATCTGAGAATTAAAGGGAGAATGGCTGTGACTTTGGACATTTTCATTGGGTTTTGAATTTGACATCCAAAACAAGTGCACTTATTCACTCCTCTCCTTCAAGTAAATTTGAAATACAAAGTACCGGAATTACCTCTGTCAACCTATGCAATGTCACCACCATTGGCAAATGAATTCTAGTCTGGGTTAGAACTCTGCTGTCATCTATTATAATTCGACATTTACACACATACAGGAATGTCTTGATAAGTCAGACACTAGGTATTTCAATATGATCTTTTTGGGTAGAATGAGAAACTTTCTTAATTTTGCAAACTGTAAAAGAAAAAATGTAAATAAAAATACATAAAAAGCTACTTGCTCTGGAGCTTTTACAAAGAAGTTTTCAAGAAGTCTTCTATCAGTTTAGGCAAGTTCCTTTCATATGCAAAAGATATAATATATATATATATATATATATATATATATATATATATAAGATATCGATATGAAGTCACAGGAGGTTTACTTGATTAACTCATCATCTTAAGAGAAATAAGTGGAATTCAAAAACAATTAAGAAACAAGTAGAAGTCTATTCTGTCAATGGGTCTGCAAATTGATAATTTTGAAGCAGCAATAAATGGATACGCTTTACCTGATCATAGACATAGACAATGCCTTCTTTGTTATTCTCTTGTTGAGCTTTCAGTAGAGCTCGGTGATAGATACGTTCTGCATCAACCGGTCTGCCATGCCGATCAGCAATCTGAAAGATATGTCACCATGCAAAAAGTCATTCAATGCCAGTTTTCATTCAGCGTACAAGCTAGGAAACAAACTAGTTTTCATAATGGGTGCGAATTGTTGGCATGGGTCTGACAACACTGTTCTTGTAAACCTTGTCTTTTTCCGGTAACTAATTATAAGCAGTGTTCACAACTTGATAGTGCTCTCGTTGAAAGAATGTCAAACTTTAATATTTAGAAAGCAACTGAAGTAACAAAACGCCACTACTTGGAAAAACACCAGTGCACAGGATTCACGCTGGAACTGAACTGATACAAGCGACACAAAGGCACTGCCATGCTCTCGGAAAACATATGTACCGTTTATGTACAAGATAAAGAAACTTACTATGGCTTCAGCAACTAGTTTTTCTAATGTGTTGACTTTGCTAGGCTTGAATTTATATTCATAAGCTATCCATGTTAAAAATACTAAAAATCCTGCAAGATAAAATAAAGAAATAGATAATCCATGGTAAAGTTTCACCCTTTCTGATTGGCAGATTCTAATATTTAGTCTGAAACAAGGGTTGTTCTCAACCTGATTGGAAATAATCAGGAGTTTCGCCCTACCAATTGGCTCAATGGTATGTAACTGTATGTATGCATGCTAGCTGCAAAATTGTAGCTCTACGGTGAGGCGGTCGGTGAGTTTTGGTTTTTGCGACCTCGCTCACCAGTAGAGCTACAATGCCGAAGGCCCTGAAGCATACAAAATAAGCACGTTGCACATGGCACGGCATTTTGATGTAAAATCCCATATATTTACTGCATTTGGTCATACTGATTTATCACTACTGAAGATTAAACACTATACTACACTAACCTTGTCGTGTATGGGGTTTGGTATTTGTTCAAATACGTCGATCGCGTTCCAAAAACATTTCTTGGAGCCGCCATTACCAACTTCCGGTAATGGCGGCTCCCAGAAACACGCTCAATGTGTATCTGTGTATGGAACGCGATCGACGTGTCTGTGCTAATACCAAACCCCATAAACGACAAGGTTAGTGTAGTATAGTGTTTAGTCTTCAGTAGTGATAAATCGGTACGACCAAATGCAGTAAATATGTGGGATTTACATGAAAATGCCGCGCCATGTGTGGCGCGCTTATTTGTATGCTACAGAGCCTTCGGCATTGTAGCTCTACTGGTGAGCGATGTCGCAAAAACCAAAACTCATAGAGCTACA
Source organism: Ptychodera flava (assembly GCF_041260155.1). Lineage (NCBI taxonomy): Eukaryota > Metazoa > Hemichordata > Enteropneusta > Ptychoderidae > Ptychodera > Ptychodera flava. Next base: position 17,554,291 of record NC_091931.1, read on the forward strand.
ATTTTGCAGCTAGTATGCATGCATGCATGGGTAGCAGTCCTCTATGCAAGTAGACACTTGAGACAGCTTGTGTAAATGAGAACTATCAGCGAGGAAGGTTTTTACAAATCACATAAATACGTTACACTCGTATCACCTTACCAAAGCAACCGACATACAAAGCATTCAACACCCTGTTGTCATACTCTAAATAGTCTTCTAGGGCCTTCCTCCTCGCTCGGTCGTCTGGACCTTGTCGACTGCTGCACAACCGACTGCTGCTCCAGAGTGCCGGAGATGCGTATGGCGACGGCTGTCTAAATTGTGAAGCACTGCTCCTCGGGCCGAACTTAATAGCTCCAGAGCAGTGCACACATCTACTTAGAGTCCTCGCCGTGATTATTTGTTTAGTAAAGCCTCGTTTTTGTAAATTTATCACTAAATATTGAGCATACACCGAAGTCCTCATGCCAGCAGCAGCCATATTTACAGAAGTATCACTACGCCCTCTATCAAAGATTTGTAACCATCACACCTCTTTTGTTTTTTCATAGGGGCTTCGCGAAGCGACTATCGGAGTGCCTTTGATTGTAAGTTGTGGTTGATGTTTAGTCGCCGTTACCTGGCATGATAATTAAGGGGCGGATTTAAATTGATTTGTTTGGCATGGTTTTCTAAAAACGAAATAAAGGAGTTATAATTCTGTATTATTTTAGTGCAATTATGCATATAGCCATCATTAATTGTTTGAAGAAACCTTGACAAACAGAAGACCCATGATATAACAAGTGTCTTACATATGTAAGAATTTTGGCTTGTTGGAGTAGCCGTACCTCACTTAGGACAGGCATCAAGATAGATACCAGGAATTGCATGTTGTCAGCTTCTCGCCATTAACATTTACCAGTGCCTATAATAAATAGATGACTATCAAAGGGGCGCAGAAGGGACACCTAGACTCTAAAATCTTTACAATACTTTCCTGGTCTTCTGCTCATGTGCACTCATTTTGAAGCCTGTGGAGGAAATAGAGTTCACTTTTTTGTTTTGGTGAAAATCAAAATTTTTGCCAATAGAGTTGATACAGGGCATAGAGCCCATTTGAATTTCAAATACTGTGTTAAATCATTGGTAATTTTTGTATCTCTGATCAACAACTTCAGCAACCCATTTTTTTTATTGTAAAAGTATGTTAATCTCAAGAAAAAAGTGGGGCAAATGCTTAGAACTTTCTGTTCCAAGACAGGCATTACCTTGATGCATATGAAACAAAGTGGTCTAGACCCACAATGCAACTGTGAAAAGTGTACCAGTATTACATTGGTGCTTGATGTACTGTGTGTACCGTGCATCTGAATACGAATCATGAAAATGTTCTCTTTCCTTTTTTTGTTAAGGAAATCTCTGGTACGTAAAGTTCAATATAGCAGTTTTCACTATGAAAATGTGAATAAAACAAAAATGTGATTCATGCAAATCATAAAACACAGGCAACAAGTACAAAATTGGTAACAGTGGATTACGTTTATTTTACTAAAATAAATAGGACTTGGACACACCGGTAAAATATAACTTGTAAATTTTTCCAGTCAAAGTTTAGACTACATCATTTACTTTCATCACAATTGGGAAATTTTTCTTTCTTTAGAAAAAACGTGAGATACAATAGGTCACATATACACCATTATTTGTGACAAAAAGACCCAGTTTGCAACAATTGCAATAATAATGGATTTGAATCTGACCCTGTAAAATCATTCTATTTCACAATTATCAAAACTACACAGCTATAATTAAAAGTTACAAAAAACATGTACCACTGATCACAACTATCCGTTCTACAAATAAAAAAAAAATTATACAGTAATTTTTTTGTTCCCCACCCTCCTTGTTGCGTACTTTTTCAAGTCATTTTGGTCCCTCCACCAAATCTTTTTTTAACAGAAAATGCCAGTTTTGCAGTGGTTTGACAATCTGATCAAAAGTGAGACTTGTCACGTGTGCAGCCTCTATGTGTGATTAGTAATATAACTCAAATTCACCCAGCATATATCATGCAATTTTTCTGGAAACAGGAGTGAAATACGAACTGACTAGTCTCAATGAAGGGCTAAGTCAAGAGTGCTGTAATTTTGAATAATGAGGATTGAAACTCTGATGATATTATGACTTGATAGAACACTGTCTTTGCCTCGGTACAGAAATTGCTTCAGCAAAGCACTGTTCAGTGAAAATGCTGGATATGCAACCCTATCAAAAACTGACAGAAAATGTCAGTGTTGTCAACTGAATCTGAACCTGTCTAAAAAAAAGTGTCCATCAAATCATGTGTGCCAAGCACCGATTGTGTTACTTTCCCACAATTCAAATTATTGTGTATTTATGAATCTCCTAATATAGAACTTAATCAAGCTTCTTGTCTCGGCCTGTCTCTGAGAAACTGCAAGATTTCTATTTGATGGAAATGACTTTTCCTTGACTCTAAAATTCCATGAGACATAATATGACAAAATCAGCATTGCTAATGAAGCTGTCCTTTACTTATCAGAACCAGGACTTGACTCCACTCAGGCTTGTTGCCTCTACTTCAATTGCATTCAAGGTCATGTATTATCTACAGTCTTGCAGCTGAAACAGGGCTACAGAATATCATGTTACAAAGTCAACAATAGAAAAAAATTATTATAATGTTTGGTACTGCGAGTATTCATTGAACCCTGATCCAAGACTCCAACATACTTTGAAATCTTCAAAAGTATCGTTCCCAAAGTTTGCGTCGATACTTTACAAAAGAAGAGACAAAAATATTTAAGTAACGTGGCTCTGACATGCATCTTGTGAAGCATACTCTATTCAACAGCACATCCATAAAGGCACAGTCCTTCCCGAGTCTGTGCTTGTGGAGAGAAGTTCAGAACCATGGGTTCACAACCGATGGGTACTGTTGATGTATCCTATGGTGATGAGCTCTACAGAAGTATGCACCGTTTGTGTAATACATACTGAAAAGTGAAATTCAGTTGCTAGGCTGCTCATGCAGACTGTTAGGTCGAATGAACCTCCCTTTACATAATTCTCCCTGTATAATGGACCTTCCACTGTCACTATCAAACATGAAATGTGCAAAGAAAAACGAAGTAAAACCCTGATGACAATGAAAACATACAACATGGACTTGCCCAAAATGATTACATGGTGTTAAAGGTCTAATATTAATTTTTTTTTGATTTTTCTAAAAGTATGTTGTGCAAATAGCACCTGAAAGCAAAGGCAGGCTTAAAATTTTCCAAAAATTAATGTGCAGTAGTTAATAATGAACACACTGGAATGAGCTTAGTCATTGGCTATGACAATTGTTCAGATAGACTAAAAGATCCGTTGCTCGAGGGCGCTGGAGCATACAGAGCGCCCTCGAGCGATGGATCTTTCAGTCGTTCCCTTCAGATTCAGCTGGAAAAATAACACTAGACGGCCCTAAACTTGGCATCCTCAAGTGTCATCGTTAATCAAACACACAGCTGCTCCGAATGTTCAGCAACGTTAAAAAGGGGAAGGTATGATATGCTTTTGCTCCCAGGGACTGTAGAGCCTGTAAATATCAAAGTATATCAGTGCATTCGGTTGAACAATCCCCATCAATTGACAGATAAATACTTTTGATGTTTAGTGTCCACGTTTGACATATGCCAATTGTAATTTAGTCCAATTTTCGACTAAAAAATTCCTGGTTACACACCGACCACCGCTCTTACTTATGTGCGTATGCAACAGGCATGGAAACAGATGTTAAGGTGTTTGAGCAAAAATTGTGACTAAATCCTAGCTTGCATGTTTCCGACGTGGAAATTACGAGGTATTTCGCTATCGATGGAGACCCTTTATTCAAATGTAAACATCATATTGTATGCGGTTCACCGTCCGGAAGGCAAAATTGTCATACCTTCCCTTTTCTCCCGTGTGTACTACACTGAACACTCCAAGCATTTGAACCAGACAAAGGAAGAGCTGTACATGTTTGTCTGTTTGCACAATTTCAACAAAACCGAACATTAAGGTGGCACTGTCTTCACGATATCTTTTAAACTGGCAATTTTAATACCAAGGGTCAATATTTGACCTTGAAATGATGTCAAAATCATGTAAATTGATAGAAAGCTGACATTTTTAGTCTGAGAAGTTTGCATTTCAATGGCCAACAGAACTGTAACTTCTGAAGATGGAATGTTCATCGCTATTGTATTGTGAGTGCAAATGGAACAGAGTGAGCGTACATCATGGTATGTAGTGGCACTGAGCTGTCTTCTTTTAAAACTTCCTTGAAAAGTATCAATTTGAACCATGATACATTTTCAGAATGAGTTTGCTCAAGACTGGAAACAGTCCTAAAGAGTTTGATTCTCGTGGTCACGCCCTGAAACCGTACTTTTCTAAATTTCACATGATCCAGCCACTCTTTCAGAGTCACATACATGTATTGACTGTTGGTATAAATATGAGATGTATGCAAATGTTACTGTAGAAGACAATGTCACCTTGAGGTTCGTAGTGAAGAGAAGTATCTGGCCACAAGCACAAAGGATTAGTCTTAAACACATGTCAGTAGTTCCAAAATCAAACCGATACCTTTGGATTGACTCTTTTGAAACTTAGAACATGAAAAAAAAAATATCTGTTAAACTGTACAAGAAGTTAAATATTTCAAGATAGTTTAAATATTGAGTACCGTATATTGAAGTTATAAATAACATTGATATTGAGCAAAGAGTGACACAGAAGTGAGGTAGCACAGAGGAAAAAAATTAGTGCTTGGTAAGATAAAGAAAATTATATTTGAACAATAATGTTTGCGGAAATTTATTATTTTTGGGAAACCCATTTACCATCACATGCACGCTGGTTTTGAGACACTGCTTCAAATAGTTATGCTGGACTTATATTGATCCCAGGCAAGTGAGTTGTACTATTATTCACAGAATGTCAACAGTCGCCCTATGTCTTCCCTGTCAACAATATTAACATGGCTAGTGTACGAATTCAACGCTTTTACCCATAGCCCAGTGCCACAGGCTCCAGGGCTGAATAGCTTTAAAAGTGCCGTCTGTCGTTTTCTAGTGAGGATGACTGGCCTCTAGCATTTACCCTGAATGTCAGGCTTCTATAAAGCAAAATTAAAGGCTAAGATGGCACACCTGGCTCTCGACTGTCTATACTTTTCAATGAGAAGACAAGGTTATTTTCTTGCAGGGCTAGTATTTAGGACTAAAATTTTAAATACATGAGAATCTTTCAAACATGGTCACAGACAAAAAGCTAGTCTACTTCCTGCTAATAAAATCCCGACAAGTACTTAGGACAGATCTGCATTTTCTACATTTGTTCGATACTGCACCGATAATTTGACTGAAAGCGTCAAGAGCTTGCACAAAACTATTTTACAAATAAATGCATTTCATTATGTTGCACTTAGGGTTATGCAGGTATTTACAAGAAAAATGTCTTTCCATTCTAAACCTGGCACCGGTGTAAATTTTTGAGTATTGACCTCTTGGGAGTAAATCAGAAATTTGAGATCAAAATTCAGGTAAAAAGATAAGGCAACACTTCTCCTTTAACAGCTGCCATAGAAGAAATCATTGCATTGGGTGCAGCTGATGCAAAAGAAGTGAAGCTGGTATTAACAGCCAATCAGCTCTCCTGTATCAAAGCAAAGAGAGCTACTTTTGTAACTCTTGGATGGGTGGTAAACGCATTGAATATTGCCTCTCCAACCATGAATGAATCATTCCTTTGCATATTAAATTACTGAACCACATTGAACAGTTCCCAATATCAGACAAGCTGATTTCAGAAATGCATACAAGAATTAGGTGCTACTGATTAATACTGATGTCAATGCCATCAAAAGTAATAACTGAATTTGCGATCTGAAAGTACGCACACTACGTACATAAACCAACAAATTTACTGCAAATTCAAGGTGACACTTTGCTTTCACAACGCATTTTAGGGGTAGGATAGATTGTGCATATGTTACGTCAAAAAGAGCAAAATTACAATGAAAACAAATTTACATCTGTAATGAGGTACATATATCATGATGCTATCACTAGAAGTGAATACAAGAGCAAACATATTTGGTAAATATGTGACAAAATATTTCAATTGGCATTGTTTGATGGGGGCTCTATATATAATGATCATGATGGCAGAAAAATAGAAAGATTTCTGTGCAGTAGGAAAATACATTAGTTATTATCATGAAGTGACGTTGGTTGGCACTGTTGTTGATGACAGGCTCCTCTTCACGGCATCAGTGATGGTGCCGGCCGTTGCTGTAACATCAATTTTGTTTGCAATTCCCGGAAATAACCTCTTGATGGCATCATGGGTACCGATGACAGCCCTACAGAATATATGGATGCCAATAAGTGAATTATTACATTCCCCCTAGGATGGTGTTGAATTGTTCTATAACTAATAGTGGGCCCGCTGTTTTTCAGTCTTGCTCAATGGTTATTAACCCTTTCACAGCTGTGGTTGGAACAAAACCTATAGTTATTGATGGTGATTCACGGTACCAGTTAAACAGTGGCATTTTGGCTGAATCTTTTGGGATTAAAGCTTGAAACCTAGGGAAAAAAGCTACTGGAAACTGTTCGATTGATAGTACTAAGTCTATCCATGCTAGTATGACTATAGAGGGTAGAACTTGTTATGTTCCTCACAAAAAGTTTCTGATTAAAGTATTCAGGAAATGAGTTGCAATGGCTGTACAAAAAATGTGGTCAGTATGAAAATGCACATACAGCATCTATTCAAAGGAATAGGATATTGAAAGAAAATTATCAAATGAGACAAACGATAGAAAATATTAGCAACATTCATGTAACTGAAAAGGTGACTAAACAAGGCTTATTCTGTAAAAACACCTTCACGTCATGCCAACAAAGAGTGCCTGATCTACACAGAAAAGAATGGTATAATTGGGTTGCATAAAATATTACTGCAGTCTATTTTTTTAATAGCCTCTTTCCATTTGATTCATGTATCAGTGCTGAAAAAGGGGAAAAAGATCACTTACCCAATGACACCTAATACTATTAAAAAGTAATCTAACGCTATTTCTTTCTTGGACAATGTTCTGCAGAAAAAAACAAAAAGGCAAACGTTTGACATGACAAATATTAACAAATGCCGATATAATAGCTTTGCATTGCTTCTTGAAGTCAGTGTGGCATCCTCACAGGGCAGGCTCTTTCAGTGCTGTAATTTTTCCCACCTGAATTTTAGTGCAACATTTTACCAATTTTTGTGCATTTTTCTGCAATTGTTATGATATTTTTGGACCTAAGGGACATAACTTTCCATTGGCTACAGTTTTTTACCAAAATTTGGGAAAAGCTGAAAACAAATTGCCTTCATCTGAATAGATTGTTTGCACTATTATTTTATAAAGGCAACAAAAATTGACTTTACCACTCAAGGGGGTTAACATGATGGCGCCATAACCTCACGATGTGTGACACATCCCCACATTTATTGGATGGCATAACGCATAGATAATGGTTATCCAGAACTCACCCTTTGAAGAGTTTGAGGTGAAATGAAGCTGGGAGAATAAACGCAAGTAGAGTACAGCAGGTGGCACCAACCAGCAACATCAGAGTGCCAAAATTTGGAATGGCAAGGACCACTAACCCTGTCACCGACACCATGACAATCCGCACAATATTCTGTGGAGAGATAAAACATAAATAGCATTTCTTGTATAATGATTGTTTATATTGGCAGGAATCATCAAATCACCCATTTTTAGGGATACCACACAACAAAGTTTCTCTTGATATTACCTGTATTTTTGACTCGTTGCTTGGCAACTGAGATTCTTGCTGATACATCTTGATTGTGCACTCGTTGGAACTGATTGCAAAGTGCTGGTATGCCATATAACTATGGACATACATGTACTAAAGTATTCAGTGCCTCAGAAGAATGCTGGCATGTCGATTAGTTTGAAGTTTGAGATTTGCAAATTGAAGGTCAAAGACTATATATTTCATTTTGACATTCATCTACAGCGTCCCTCTTGGTATTTCCATGCATCAAGCTAATGCACGAGTTACAATGTCGGAAAGATTTTTGTGACTGTGCTGGTCAAAATGGCAAAAACAATGCAATTTATCTAATAGTGATCAAAACACTGATACTGTATTAGAATTTAACCATTGTTTCGTTGCTCTAGCATCAGTCAATGGCTTGACCGGGGGACAAGAACTTTCAGTTTTGTTCATTTTTCTTTTTTCTGTAAAATAGTTCACAATACAAACTCTGCTCTTCTATTTTAACAATTACTATATATAAACATTTCATGCCCATGTAGAAACCATAGATATACCACCACAGGGCCAGAAGGTGCTATTAATCATAACAAATGTGTAAAAATTGATTATGTAATGAATCAGTTTATAATTATCAACGTTGTAAATAGAAATGTGATATTTCAGTCATGTTTGTAAACTTTCATGAGTACCCAACTGCACTGAAATCAAAAATGATGTTCAGAATTTACACCAAAGTTTTACTGTCATAGCAAGTAAATATACAATAAAGACAGTAAAATCATATGTTTTTATAAACAACATCCATTATTATAAAAATTATAAATTACATAAACAATTTTCACATATTTGTTATGACTAATAGCACCTTCTGGCCCTGTGGTACAACACAAGAGGAAACACTACAGGATACTAAGCTTACCCCCTGTATGAAACTAAGATCTTTATCTGGCAATACTCTCTTCTCAAGAAGTCGCACTACGGGAAACATCATCACGGGGAATGTAAAGTACAATGAAAAACACAGACAGGATTTCACAATGGCAGGAAACAAACCTATGAAAGGAACACATACAGGGAAAATATTTTAACTTTCATGATCAATGTTTCGGCAAAAATTAAAATGGAATGAATAGAAACTATAGAAGATCTGTATGAAGGCTTGCGCAGAGAATTGGTGCTGGTACGTTTGTCATTGCTCGTATGTGATGACAACAATAATTGAAATAGTTTGGACGTTGTTGCGATGTATCTTTTTGCATGTATCAAGGCCTATAATTCTACTCAAGATAATGAAATGACACACAAAGTATTTTGTAATTTAATCACATTTACACGGATGACAATTTCATAAAATTCAGGTCCCCAAACGTTCATATGTATTTGCAATGATCATATCACTTTATAATTTATTCTGGAGAGTGGGTATTCATCATCAACACATCAGGAAGTTTCAACTATAAATGCCTGTATGGTGTAGAACTTTTCTTTCACATACATCAATTATAATTGAAAAAAATTATCATAATTTATGGCAACCATCTACAAAAAACTCATCACTATCTCCACAGAATTATTTGTGTCATTACACATATCAATTTTGGTTCCATCATTTTTGCCTAAACTTCTGTAACTCAGCATGGAATATTTTTGGGAAGGTAAATTTCAAATATCATGAATCAATAATCATAACTGGGAGGGATAAAGAATCACTTACCAATTGGTAAATTCAGTGTTATAATATTCTCTGTTTCTGGCCCAAATGACTGTAATGAAAAAAAAATAAAAAGTGTGATTTTCACGTACGTTTCCAAAGTCACATCAACGAAAAACCAGTAAGTGACAAAATCAAGTATGTGCTTGAAAAATTATATCATGTGTAAACATTGTTATTTGAAATGCTGATTAATATTGCAACCCCAACATGGAACACTTGGTAACATTCTTACACTTATAATAAAATTATCAGTCAGTTTACACATTTGGAGAATATTTTCTGTTGCTTTGCATATTTGGAAAACATTCATCACCTTGTGGGTGAATGAGATTTCCTAGAAAGAAATTTTGCATCCTGCATGGTTTGCTGTCAAGGATAGTCTATGGCAACAGATGAGAAAGAATTTCATGTTTGTATTAACAGGCTATGGAAAACTATAATTAATATATATAAATATATATAATATATATATATATATATATATATATATATATATATATATATATAAAATGACTTGATTGACATGGGGGGCTAACACTTACCAAATATCCACACACACCAAAAACTATATAAAGTGTAGTTACTATAAACATTGCAAATATAAATATGCTGTGAAAAGAGAGACAGAAAAAGGTACATCAATAACAAAAATATCATATTCATATTCTACTGTATATGATAGTTATTGAGCCGGTGAAAGGAGGGCATCTTGCCATGATTTAGTAAATCAGAATGAAAACGCTAAAACAAGAGGCAAATTTTGTCATTTCCTCTGTACTGAAATTCTCAAGCACTACCGGTACTCTGGCATATTGCAAACTGAATGGTTGTTCACACTGTATCTTCAAATCATGATCACTGTACTCCACAGTGCTGCTAAAACATGTAAAGCTACAACTGTTCTGAACGGTGGACAATTTTTATTTACGACAACCATGTTAACAATACGTAGCTAAAATAATTCTCATGGCTGGACTATTTCTTTTCAGCCATATTTTGCTCAGCCCGACAATTCAGTGTGATACGATACCAGCAAATGATAGTTTTACATTAAAGCGATTCTGATATTCTCTTGGATAATTTCACCATTGATCACACCGTCCTACCATATCAGTGAAATGATTTGACACCAAAAGGCAAGGCTGCAACTGGTATTTAAAAATAATAATGGACCTTTACCTTCTAAATCTATGCCTTTTTTCTTTGAGAACTGACGCTTCAAGAGATAAAATCATTCCGGCACCCTGGAAGAGAGAAAAACAGTTGTCAAATTATTGATGTCAACCTACTGATTGTGTCAGTCAACAGCGCCCCCAAGAGTCAATACTCTTCAATCTGTTGAACTTTTCCAAGCTGCTTTTCTGATCATGCGACCTTTAATAGCGAGCAAAAATTTTCTCTGTGCATTTCTCCTTGGTGAATATGTCTCATAAGACAAGCTGTATTCCAAGCATATTATACCACCACATATATTTCATTCTGTCCTTGAAGGGTCAAGTCTAACCACCCCACTCGTATTCACCTGTCAAAGTCCAACACTACCACATAGTAATTCATACTGATTGGGCTAAACCATTGTGGTGAAGAGGTGATGTCTTTCACAACAAGGTAGTGGTACATTCCTATTGTTTCAATGGGGCGACTGTACCTGCATACATGCACTGGGGATTAAAGGGTCAAACTTGATGTTATTATTATCAATATATACTCAGTCATTGGAAGCAATATATTCATACAAAGCTTCCGTAAAATTAACTCAATCTCTGACCATCCATCAAAATAATATCTTTAAAAAAACAAACCCAACATTGCCATATGTTCAAAGAACTGTTGTTCCAAATAGGTAGCTGTGGGATCAAATGATAATGTGCTCCCATCTGTTATACACTGAGGTAGAATGGGGCCTTGGCGATGGTTATTTGGACTCTCAATACAATAGCTTTATGATCTACCACTTGTTGGGGCTAATTTTGAAGCTCTTGCAGTAAATAGAATTTTCACCATCTTATTTTTGCGAAAATCTAAAATTTCATTATTTACCAGTAGAGTTAACACAGGGAGGACAGCCATTTTGGATGTCAAATAGTTGTAATTTACGGCAGTTTGTCAAATTTGCACGGTGACCCCTGATTTTAATTTCAGAATGGTTGAGAGTTTCGTGGAGGAAAGTTTGAGTAATAGTTTCAGTTTTTACTTTCAAGGTGAATATAAACTAACATTAAAGCTGTAAGCAGCTTCATGGGGGCCCAAGCACTTGTTTACACTGGCTAAAGGAACCAGAGTGACAATTCTTACCCTGTAGTTCCTGAGATACAGGTCAAGGTCATAAAAAGAGTTTGAAAAAAATTGGTCTGATGCATACCATTACCCACGGGTTTAAGTGATTCATAGGTCATTCAAGGGCTTTCATCTAAAAAGTTGGGAAATCTTAATGATCCTATACTTGCTAATATTCGAAAGGAACAAAGCGTGCAGCCTCTATCGTTCTGAAATTCTTACAAGTAGGTCAAAGGTAACCTTAGGTCATCAAAAAGTTTGGCAAAATTTATTGTCCTATATCCACCAATATTCAAAAGAACAACCCATATAGCCTATGGTTACCTGGCAGTTTTGTAGAAAACTTTGCTACCATAATTATCCCTGCCCATTAAAAATCAGTCCTCTAACTCTATTGGCTAGCCTAAAATTAGATATGTACATAATTAATGAGGTACAGTAAGTGGCACCACTAGATGCCTCATCCCACTGAGGGTGTAGCACTTGTAGTTACTGATTTGTAGGCGTACTTGTTCAATTGAGGTCAAAGGAGCTTAAGTCTTTTACTTTCGAGGCGCATACTACCGTATAAGTAGTCTCATTCACGACCAAGAATACACACCAGGAGTTCATCTGGCAAATTTCTAGCACTAGAGAAGCAAATTTAATACACTTTATAATCATTTGGAACTCAATGGTTTCCCTTATGTTAACTATCTTGGTACTAACTAGATTTTCAATTTCACAAATTTTTAAAACAAGATGGCCAAGGTTAACTTTCCCTTTTAAAGGGTGAAAAATCAATAAGTTCACAGTCGTTCGACATTGGAATGGAAATAGTAAGATTTTGACAATCTGGCTGTTAGTTCGTGAGACACACTCTGCTTAGAACAAAGTGAAGATTTGGTTATACCGGTAGTTCTTTTTCTGATGGGAAGGCACTGTTTTGACAGTTTGATAATTTTTTCCCTGATGGACTTACTGACCTAACATGGATAAAATTTTCTTTCTGTGTGCAGATAACGACACAATGCAACACTGGTTGTACCAGTATTCTGTATTTGTTTCCATAGAAACAGGATCAGTACAGGACCATCTGTGCATGTGTTAGTAGTGTCCATAAGATTATAATGCAAGCACTCGCCCACACAGATGCACAATTTTCACTGTACGAGTTTTCTCATATATGTGTACATACCTCATAACAGTAGATGGCAATGCCTAGAAAAAAAGGCAGGCCTGAAAATGACATGGTTTTGGGATGTAATCTGTGGAGAAAAGATATAGAAAATGGTTGTTTCAGTGATTATGACATAGATGTGTTTGTGTATGTCATTCTGAAAAGCCAGCTGTACTATTTCTGAAAACTGACTGCCCACACACGGTGCTTGAAGATGGCCAAAATCTTCTGACAACTTTAAGATACTTTGTAAAGGTTGTGCACTTCAATCAAATGATCTGTGAGAATGTATGGTCACTCTAAATTGGATTTATGCTGCAAAGCTATAAAATGCACAAAACATTTCATCAAATCTCAAGAACACACTGGCTTAAAAGAGTAAAAATTTTATCAAATGATAGCTAAAGATTGTGTCATTATATTCATCCTGGAAACTCAGGGAGGTTATAAGGGGAAATGATTTCCATAACATTCTTTGGCACACAACACCATCCTATTAGGCATACAATACTGACATGTGTCTCATGACGGACTACTATGACGTGGGAAATATATATTCATCATTCAGATAATCTCCTCGTATATTTCAGGATCTGCTTGATACTTACGATATTTTGCTGACGTGTTCAAAGTCGAACCAGAACACCACAGCATAGGCAGTTACATTGGCAAAGTCTGCAAATAAACTGTTCAGAGAGAGAGAGAAAAAAAATTAAAAGATGCTCTCTTTTTTATATTGGTTAGAATGATTTAATGAGGGTCTGGTCTGCGGTTTCTTGCTGTGTCGTACTGATTTATGATTCCTTTTAAATAAAATGATACTATTTGCTTATGGAATACAAGAGTTTTAAACATCTAACACAGACCCCATTCATCCCCTTGATCCTATACAACGGTCCACTTTACCATGGGTTACCATAGAAATATATCAAAATTTATGGGTGAAAGGGTTTATTCATATGATTGACAGCTCTTGTATCATGTGTAGTCTGAGTAAAAATATAGAGGGCATGTAACAGAGCTACAAACAAGAAACATTGGCTACGTATCGACAATCACATGTTTTTTATCCCACAATGAGGATTAATACTTTTACATCTACAAAGAGCCCGTCTACATAGTCTGGCTAGGATGAATGACGCAAATTGAATTTTCAGACAGCTTGCTCATTATTATCAGTTTAGACTCACAAAGCAGATATAACGTATGACACTCTATAGTGCAATCTATTAACTAATGGACATGACAGTTTGGGGGTTCATAAGATATGCACTAACCACTCAATGCCACTGTGATATATTTGTATCAAATATGGAACAATACACTTTTATGGAAGGAAGTAGACACATATGCACTGACATTCCACAGATTTTTGAAAGGCGGATTTATTCACTGATTCCATGTAAAATTTATGACTTTAATGCCGGAAATCTTTATGAACTGAATACAAGATAGACGATGCTTAAAAGGAGTGTAAAAATAGGTTTTCACTAGGTGATAAAAATGTGTACTTCATATAGACAAAGTATGGTGCACAGTGTCTGAATAAACTCATTTTTAATCCATCTTTTTATTCTCCCTAGAATACCATTCCTATCAGAGCTAAACATAGGCAACATTTTCAGTATTTTGCTAGAGTAGACAAGTTTTGAATGTCACCGAAACATCAAGAACTACACCATACAAAGAAGGTCTGTTGATAAATCTATGCTTGGTTTGGCAAAATTTTGAATCTGGCTTGTGACTTGCAAAGCTGGGCACATCTGGTTTTGACACTTGCATATTGCTATTTACGTATCAGATTTTTTAAACAAGCGACCTAACGGCTGCTATAGCTCCGCTGTGTTTATGGAGAATAACTATTTTTGACACATTTTGATGAAGAAGGTGGAAATCTTTAATAGCTCATTTCAATGGCCAGAAAAAAGTGGCTAAAATAGCTGCTAAAATACACAATTGAAGATTTCATCATAATTTGAATATATCACATTGGATCATCCCTAAGGACATGTCAACCAAAGCTATTTGACGAGTAGTTTTTTGAGAATGAAATTTTCTGACCAAAAATGGCAAAAATTGCCCAAAAAAATAAAAATTCCAGATTTCGCCATAATTTCAATATATCATATATTAAAATAATCCCTTGGAACCTGTATACCAAATATCAAAGCTATCGACTTGCAGTTTTTGAGAAACACATTTTTTGACCAAAAATGGCAAGAATTGCCCCCAAAATACAAAATTACAGATTTCATCAGAAATTGAATATATATTACTTAGTTCATCTGTAGAAACCTGTATACCAAATTTCAAAGCTATCAGATAAGTAACTTTTGAGAAACAAAGATTTTGACCAAAAATGGCACAAATTCACCCAAAAATACAACAATTGAAAATTTCATCATAATTTTCGATAAATATAATTTAGCCATCAGATGAGTAGTTTTGGAAATACACATTTTTTGACCAAAAATGGCAAAAATTGCCCCAAAAATACAAAATTACAGATTTCATCAGAAATTAAATATATATTACTTAGTTCGTCTACCTGTATACCAAATTTCAAAGCTATCAGACCAGTACTTTTTGAGAAACACATTTTCTGACCAAAAATGGCAAAAATTGCCTTAAAAATGCAAATTTGCATATTTCTGCACAATTTGAACAAATCTGAAATAGATCATCCCTAGGGACATATGTACCAAATATCAAAGCTATCTGACTAGTAGTTTTGAAGAAGATTTTTAAAGATTTTTTTACCAAAAATGACAAAAATTGCCTTAACAATACAAATATGCAAATTTCACCATGATTTGAACAAATCTAACTAAGGTCGTCCTAAGTAAACTGCATATCAAATTTCAAAGCAATCGGACAAGGGTTTTAGAGAAGATGTTTTTACCAAAAAAAGTAAAAAATGCCCCAAAAATACAAATATGCAAATTCACCATGATTTGAAAAAAATTACGTGAGGTTACCCTAAGTGAACTGCATATAAAATTTCAAAGCAATCGGACTTGCGGTTTCAGAGAAGAAGGCGATTGTTGACGGACGACAACGGACAACGACGGAAAATCAACCTATTTGATAAGCTCCGCGTCACTGACAGCGGAGCTAAAAAGGGGCAGTAGATAATGAGAGAACAGAAATTATTGCCATTTTCTCTTTGGGCTCTGTCTCATAACTCATTTATCAAATGTTTCTGAATGCTAAGATACTGGCAGACACATATCAGTTAAGTGAGGAAGATTGGCACAGAACTTCTCTGACAAAATTGGTGTCGAGTAATGTGACTGATTAAAAACATTTGGGATAGTAAAGGCCACTGACAGGCTGCATGATTTAAATGTACATGTTGAGTTAAATTATCATAGTGGTGGGAACGACAATTTAACTGGTTGATGAAGGTTTCTCATTTTGGGAAAGTGTGCATATACATGTGTGACTGGGAATCAGTCATGAACTTGTATTTTCTGAAGCTGATCGCTCTCTTCCTTACCAAACATTCCTTGATATTCTGCTTTGAAAAATTCATTCAAATACATCATCAACACAGTAACCCATACATTACCCTACAACTTGTACTAGTGCCAGTACATTAATGCAAGGATATCTATTCTAATGAAATCTACAATTTCCTGTTTTTTTGGACAGAAAAACCGATACACTGGAACTTTTACACTGTATTTTGTTTTGGGGTTTCTAAGTCAATTTTTTGGCAAAACAGAAATTTTCTAAGTGAAATTCAAACATCGAGAAAATCACTTGAAGAGTACTAAACATATCTGAAGTACAGCGACAACAAAGTTTGAAACAGTGCAGTATACATATCAGCTTGGATGTAGATAATAGGCAGAAGGCAAAATAACAAGGTGAGATTGACAAATTTCCAGATGTAAATGCGGAAAAAATAAATGTTTAGGAGTTTTGTGATGTATAATTCTGTGCATTATATAGCAAGCTGCAAATCCATTTCCACCTTTGGGAAGCAAGTTTTCACCTCACTGTAAAATTTGCTAAATGCCTGTATATCATTATTAGGCCATTAAGAGAAAATTCTTTGTTTGCCGTCCTTGGATTTTTGAAAAACCTACCAGCCAGTCAAGGAAAAAACAAACACAGACAAAAAACACAAGTGTATTAACATACCGTACAAATGTAAGCTCAATTTTTATTTGGTTTCTCTTGGAAAAATAATATTTTTATTTGTAATAGTAACATTGTGTTTTTCTTAATTTTCTCTGAAAACCTGCCTGCACGCGGAAAGCAGACAAAGATTTTTATTTAAACCGCCTTATGTGACATATGTCCCTAAGTTGAACAGACGCCATGTGTTCTGTTTTACCAGATCCATGTTATACAATGCAAAGAGAAAAGAAAGTATTTGCTATCATATGTGGATATTATTCAATGTTTTTTGAATAGAAAAGTGACATGAATTCATATGATTAAAACTTTGAAATTTTGTGATTATATATGAAATCAATATTGCTGTAAAAAATATAAGTCATGAATATCACATTCTATGTTCAACTAGGTTCAATTATTTTTTCATGAAAAAGGCTTTGGCTGGCTTTACAAAGTTTTCAAGCCTATGCAACCATTTTGAATTTTATACTGGCCACGTTGGCCACTGTTGGCTTGCATTCAGCTGTTGTAAATACTGTTTGAGATTCTCTAGGCTGTGCCACCATTATGTACAGCTAGTAACTCATGATCATCTACTGTACACCAGTTTCATTGGGAAGTTCAAGTTTTTTCTTTGTGATATGCTGGTATGATAATTTTTACCCTACAACTCTGACATGTTACACAAACAGCACACTCTCTCGAAAAGGCGGTAAAACTACCAGAAAACTTCGGAAAATAAGCACTCCCACAAATAATATCTACCAGTATTTAACACATGTAGAAATACACTGATTCACTAAAAGATACATGCATTATGCATAGCTTAGATTTGTTGAACGTTCAGGTGCAAAAAATGGATCAAATTGACAGTTATTACATTGACACTGGTACTCTCCCTTTCAAAGTAAAATGACCTTTGACCAACAACGGGTCAAAGGTCAAATAAAATACACTGGTGATCACTTGTACTGCTGATACAGGGGATTATAAACAAATATTTATACTCATGAGTTCACATCTGTTGACATCTATCATGAGAGGATTTTGCGTGAAATGTTACTAATAAAAAGAACAGCACTTTTGGATATACATAGCAAAGTGGTTGATGGCTGGTTTAACAAATACTTGCTCCTAACTGTTCATTTATTGGATGATAAAGAAGAGATTACAGCCATCTTGTGGCAGCTGGTATTAAATATCATGTAAAAGATCATTCTGAACAAATCGTGGGAGACGTATTTCTGAAGGCAAATGTTTTTAACATAATGAGTTCATTTAGATGATCTAAATTTTCAAATAAAGAGTAACTTGCGCCACGATATTCATACCAGAGAAAGCCTGAGAATTTTTCATGTTGATTTTGCATCTGGTTATTTTCATGTGGACTAGGTCTAGAAGAGTTTGCTTTGTAGTCCTGTCCCTCACTGTCTGTCTGTAAAATATCAAAATTCTATCCATTTGCATTTTACCAACATCATGCAAATAAGACAAGCGACCTAGCGGCCGATATAGCTCCGCTGTGTTTATGTACAGAATAACTATTTTTGACACATGTTGATGAAGAAGGTGGAAATCTTTGATAACGCAATGCAGTGGCCAGAAAAAAAGTGGCTAAAATAAGCTGCAAAAATACACAATTGAACATTTCATCATACTTTGAATATATCACATCGGATCATCCCTAAGAACATGTCAACCAAAGCTATCTGATGAGTAGTTTTTTCAGAATAAAATATTCTGACCAAAAATGGCAACAATTGCCCCGAAAAATAAAAATTGCAGATTTCATCATAATTTCAAAATAACACACTTAGTTCATAAATAGAAACCTGTATACCAAATTTCAAAGCTGTTAGACCAGTACTTTTTGAGAAATGCATTTTTTGACAAAAAATGGGAAAAATTGACCCAAAAATTCAAAATTGCAGATGTCATCATTATTTCCATAAATATCATTTAGTTCATCTGTAGAAACCTCTATACCAAATTTCAAAGCTATCAGATGAGTAGTTTTGGAAATACACATTTTTTGACCAAAAATGGCAAAAAATTGCCCCAAAAATACAAAATTACAGATTTTATCAAAAATTCAATATATATTACTTAGTTCATCTATAGAGACCTGTACACCAAATTTCAAAACTATCAGACCAGTACTTTTTGAGAAATACATTTTTTGACCAAAAAAGGGCAAAAATTGCCTTAAAAATGCAAATTTGCATACTTCTGCACAATTTGGACAAATCTCAAATAGATCATCCCTAGGGACATATGTACCAAATATAAAAGCTATCTGACCAGTAGTTTTGAAGAAGAAGATTTTTAAAGATTTTTTTACCAAAAATGACATAAATTGCCTTAAAAATACAAATATGCAAATTTCACCACCATTTGAACAAATCTGATTTAAGTCACCCTAAGCAAACTGCATATCAAATTTTAAAGCAATCAGACAAGCGGTTTCAGAGAAGAAGATTTTTTTACCAAAAACACCAAAAAATGCCCCAAAAATACAAATATGCAAATTTCACCATGATTTGAACAAACTGAAGTGAAGTCACCCCAAGTGAACTGCATATAAAATTTCAAAGCAATTGGACTTGTGGTTTCAGAGGAGAAGGCAATTATTGACGGACGACGACGGACGACGACGGATAATCAATCTATTTGATAAGCTCCGCGTCGCTGACAGCGGAGCTAACAAGTAATCACACATTATGTGCTGAATATTTTTTGAATCAACATCTCTTGAAGAATTATGCAACACAGACAACAGGGACGTAATGCCCATTACTTGAATAGTATGATTCACTGGTAGAAATTAAATTCTGTACATGTACTTAGGTAATAGACAGATAGGGGAAATCTCATCAGTGCTGGAACATAGAAATTTTATTCATAGAAATATTCTTCTTTACACTCAAGCTTTAAGGTAGCAATGTGCCTAGCAAATGAAAGACTTAGATTTTTGCTCAAACTTAACTTTCAACCACTGTCTTATCAAATCAAGAAACTTTCAACCATTGTCTTATCAAATCAAGACCAAAAGTCAGGGGTCATAGTGCAAAGTTTTGTACTAGAGAAACAAATTACCTGACATTACCGATATTTGAAACTCAAAATGGGCTCCATCCATGAGTTAACTGTATGGAAAAATAAGCTTTGATTTTCGAAAATCTACGATGGTGAAAATTTTTCTTACTCCAAGAGCTTTAACATAAGCCCTACAAGAGGTAGATCAGAAAGGAATTGTTACGATATGAGAGTCCATATATCTGTCCCTGAGGCGCATTCTACCTTAAAGGCATGGGTCCGGCATCAGATTGTCTTGCCAGGAAATTTACTTCCTAGATTACGATTTCAATGGAAAACAAAAGGCTATGACACCTCCATAAAATTCTTACAGACAAGACCAAACTCAATCCCTGGGATTGAGTCCCCTTCAATTAAATGTACCTTTCGAATTTCCTGAATAATATGTCTATTACATTACACTGAAAATGATGTAACTTCATTGAAGCTTTGGTGTTGAATGTGCCGACACGACTTTCGTAAGCAGCTTACCTAAAAATCGCCAGTTTGTGTAACTTTCTGACCATGGTGAGGAGTGACATTGGAGGAAGCAGGATAAGCAGCCACTGGTACATGTGCATCTCATAGACAAAGTTGGAAAGATTTTCTGTGATGAAGATGAGGTACGCACAGCAAAACCCTGCAAGATTCATGGAAAGATTGAACAAGATTCGTCATTAGTAAATAAAGCTGCTATTTTACAGAAAAAAAGCATTGCACATCACATAACTTGCTTAAATGATTGAAATTTGTCTTTATTAGTGATACTTGATCATCAGAAATCAAAGAACATGTAAATTATAGGTTGATAGCTGTGCCACCAGGAAACTTATACAACTGTATATGAAAATCTGTGAGGTAGATTATTCTCTCTATAACAATGAGCAAGATGACGGTGATTCTCATTATGCAGGATGCGTCTAACCAAGCAACACTGGGAAAGAGTTTCAGAAAATCTAAATAAAATGTATCATCTGAATGTTTCCATGACTACCTATAATTTCCCTCCCTGTGTTGCTATTGGCTATCTCTGTCATTGAATTTTTTAATAGCTTCGGAACCCTAATTATTTTGGGCTTCATGTGTACGTATTCAGCAGATTGTAGGAACAGCTGACGTGTTGTGATAAAAGAAAGAAAAACTGATATCTTTGTGGGAATTATCTCAGTTGAAAAAGGCAGAAAATTACAGAGATGTCAATCAATCTAAAAAGTTTGATAATATGAATCTGAAAAGTTTGATTATAAGAAGGAACATCAATAATGAGAGCAGAGGCTGGGTCTGATGAGTCAAATTTTAGTTTTTAAAATTTACTCTGTTGTTGTTGTTTGTTTGTTTGTTTGTTTATCATGACCAAAGTGATGCTATGGTATCGATACAATGGCATCTCTGGTTCATTTCCAGCGATCATTTCCCATCAAAAAGGGTTACCAAATGAATTGTTTCAAGGTTCAGGCCAAACATCGTTCTTCCTGGACTCGCAAAATTGACAGTCTACGGGGCCAAAAAACCTGTGAATACTGATTGCACTGCATTATGACAGATGCACGGAGGACCACAGAAGTAAATTAGTGGATCACTGGCTTCACCCTGATACAGGTGCTATGATCATCAAACACTATGTGTAAATGGACTAGTTCATTTCTGTCAATCCATCCCAAGCCAAATCCCACCTTTTACATGTACATGGTGTAAAAATTTCTGGAAGGGAAGTGATTTTCTTTAGAAGTTGCAGATATTTAAAACACAAGTACCTCGTGAACAATTTTAAACTAAAGACCTCACTGTGACTATTTGCCTTTGACATAACCACTGACAAGATGAATCATTTGAGTTCAGACATGATAGTTGAAGTCTCCTGGAAGGAACTTAACTAAATCAGATTAATGATATGCCATTTATTTATTTTTATTTATTTTACTTATCTGTACATTCATGTACAAGTGAGTACATGCACATACCCAGAACATTTAGTATGTTGTAGAGTTTCATTTTCATGCGGTTTTGTCCGATTGTTACAGACATTCCAAACACCAAAGGCATTGTATCCAGAACTATTCCCAACATTGAATTCATGACGAGTCTGTCAATCCACAATTGCAATGCCCACCCACTCTACCCGCATGGATCTTCGGCATGCCAAATCCTCACAATATTACAAGCGGCAGTGTTCTCCCCGAGCAATTAAAGCATGGTGGCCTGTACTCTTTAATTTTGGTAACACAATACATCCATAAACATAACAATGAATCATATTGTTATGCAAATTAGCTGATATGCTATTAGAATTTCTGGTGACAACACTGGTTAGCCCCATCAAAATATTTTCATCACTTTATTTCTGAAAGTGACGTCATCAGGATACAAATATTGGATGGTAAACCCACCAAAGCTGTTGTGCTTATCGGCAGTAAAGTTCTATTTGGCCAGCACCACGTATGCACAGGAAATAACGAATTTGCATTTAAATTATTTTTGACGTAGAAAACCATATGTGCGAACTAATCCTGACGTCAGTGAGACTCACCCTTCAGTGGTTCAAACCAAGCATGTACATAATGTAGCTTGTCTATACTATTGATGAACAAGCCACCCAATTTGATATGGAGACAATCAGACGCCTTGAATTATTTGTTCTCAAAAATGATCAAAATTGATGTAAAACAGTACATATGTCGGGTCTTCTGTGAATTACAAAATGATACACACTTTGTAAATGACCTATAACAGCTCACCATAACAGTTGGTGATATCATAAGTATAAGCAGATTAGTGTCACACATACACTGCTGCATGAAAGATGTTTTGCGGCATGATGCTTGCTGATTAACAAATAATCTATTCAAACACAAAAAACTATAAAATGGTATATGAGAAATCCACCTACCTGTTTGGGACACGATGATTGTGACATCAACCAAGATTTGTCCTTTACTACCCATAGCATGATAGCCTACACAGGGAGAGAAGAAATGTCACTTTCAGCTGAATTTTTCATTAGCACCAAACTTCAGAGTTGTTTCACTGGTGTAAGCTTGCCACTAAGGGTATTTAAAATCTAGATTTCAAGATACTAGTAAACTAGTTCTTGATCCTGCATGTCATCATCATCCAACCGGTCATTGAAATATATACAGCTTTTATTTTGTTAGCATCTATGACAACATTCACCACTGTATTCACACTAAGAACGGTTCAAACAGTTGCTGTTGTGTTTTGACGGAAATCAAAAT
This sequence comes from Ptychodera flava, assembly GCF_041260155.1. Lineage (NCBI taxonomy): Eukaryota > Metazoa > Hemichordata > Enteropneusta > Ptychoderidae > Ptychodera > Ptychodera flava. Next base: position 17,577,697 of record NC_091931.1, read on the forward strand.
GTACAATATCAGTTCATACAGCTTTTATTTTGTTAGCATATATGACAACATTCACCACCGTATTCATACTAGGAATGGTTCAAACAGCTGCTGTTGTGTGTTTGACGACAATCAAAATGTACAATATCAGTTCATTGGTACAGTTTATTAAAATTACAGATGAGGGAAATACTGACTTTAAAAATACACACTCATACAATGAACTAAGTATATAACTTTTTAAAATTACAGTTAGCCTAGATTGCGTTGGTGTAACAGACATAAAACACGTAAATAGAATAGGATGACAACAGGCTCAAATATTTATGGCAGATTGCATTGATCTCTAGTGGTTACCTCAAGACAGCACTGCCAAACATCTATATACATCACTGATATCATATAATTTAACATGTTCAGTGAATACTAATTATAAATATACGCAGATTTGGAAAGTTGGTATAGTACTATACATGTAAGATTCGTTCACTTTAACATTAAGTTATTTATTTATTTATTTATGTCTTCATTCATTCATTCACATATACAATTAACACACAAAGCAATCTACAAATTCAATAGGAATGATATTCTAAAGAAGATGAAAATTGATGATGAAGTCAAAATGTCCAAAAGTGACGCAGTTCATGACTGATGGTACTAGTAGTTTCCAACCAGAAACAATTTCAGGAACATAATATTTCATAGCAAGAATTTGTCTGCATGCTCAGTGGCTTCTGTTCTTCAGTATAAATCCCCAACACACTCATTCATACACAGACGCAGACACACTAGCTGATACAATGAGATATTGAACTGAAAGACTGCAGCTGTCGCTGACCTCAGGTCACCGGGGATAAGAATCTGACAGCTAATTAAAAATGGAAAAAAGGAAACTGTAACAGATGTGCAGGGCATACATACATGTACAGCATATGCATATTCTTTATATTCATATATCCTCCAAATGTTACCCAATTCAACCAATTCAACTTTACATTATCATTGCAATAAATATTTATTTGGAATCACCACCCACCGAGTGTTTGATTAAAGTACTATTTGAGGCACAGATTTTTCACTCTTTTGGTGTAGGCTGCTGAGAGGATATGCAGATTTTTTATTCTTCATTGATGTAAATCAAATTTAAACAGATTTGACGCTGGTGTTTTTCATGGAAGAAAATATCTCTTGGCGGGAAAATCATAAATATAATGTAAACCATGAAAATTCACTATACAGTGTACATTAACTTATGTCAGTGTACATGTTTACAGGATATAAAAGATTCAACATATAGTGAATATTGATTCATAAAATTGCTACCTGGGCTGTAAAACTTCACCATTTACTTCCAACTATTGCCACCGATCGATTCAGATAAATGGTCATCAAAAGACAGACCTTAAGTCTGACAGATGAACTCCATGCAAAACCACGGCACAAATATACAAAACCCCAACACACTGCCCATACAACATTGTTCCCCTCAATATAGACAGCTGAGGGAGGGTTATTCCATTGGCCAAAAATATCCACATATCATTTTAGTTTTGTTGATATTTTTTAATCTACAGCTATCTCAGTATCTAGTTTTCTGTATTCAACTTTTAATTGCTATATTTGTATGTCGCTATTTTTCTTTTTCAGTCAGTTTTGCACGATAATGAAAATCTCAGCAGCAAATGTAAACTGAGTATCATTATTATACAATTACCGGTTTTATCCATTTTTTAAATTATTTGCACAAAATTTTATGATTCAACATCCATTACTTAGTGATGGCTCACAAAGCAAAGCATACTCACAGGTACTGCATGCTTGTGAGAGTATTTTGACATAAAAAACCATTTCAAAAGTTATTGAAAATACTTGGTTTACTCACCAACATCACCATAGTCTATATCACCAATTGCTGGCTGGAAATAAGACAATAGATATCAGAGTTAAATGTGCTCATGAAAAAGATAGCTACAATGGATGAGAGTCTAAAGATGATGGCAGACAGAAGTGTAAGATGTGATGCCATTCCTTGGTTAGAAAGCATACAAACATTAAGGGTTAAATTCAAAGTCTGCTTTGAGATTTTTGTTTGTCAGGCAGGTAGAGGTATTCTGATAACCTTGGTATTCTTTCAGTGCAGGTTTGCCTGTATTCACTACAAAGACTTTCATATTGATATGTATTCATTACAAATGTCCAACTGAATGACAAAGCCACGAATTGACATCAAAGATGAGCTTTGACCCTACCTTGGTGTCTTTCTTGGCTTGCTCATCGCTCGGAACAAAGCCATTCATCTCGATGTCTTCTTTCCTGTCGGATCCGTTCATAAGCTTCTCTTGCTCAACTGCGGTGCCCTCGTACGCCTCTTTCTTTGGGGGTTCTTTCTTAGAGCTATCTTGTCTCTCTGACGTACCAGGGGGTATCTCTCCTAGAATCTTGTACTTGCTGTCGATGATCAACAGCATAGCTTTGACACTGCAGGAAATGAAACAAATAGATATTATGTTAACTTATTACCCTTTCACCACCATGGTTAGGCCAAACCATTGTTAGAAGTGGTGATTGTGGACCTTACAGGGAATTGGGTTGGACAGGTTAAAAGTGATGACACTCTGATGAATTAACCAGGACACATGGTACACACATGTTCTTCATTTTGGTCAATTATGTTTGGTTGATTTAAGTGACATTTCCACCTTTAGCATCTTTATTGAGCACTTTGTACCCCCAAACACATCCATCTGTGACATTGGTTCTACAACATCTTCCATTTGGCAGAATAAATCCTAAATGTACATGTACATGTACATACCGGTATGTAAAATGGAGCACACAACACTACAAGATTGATACCTTTTCAGTAAATTATTTTAGCTTGTATCTATGGTATGGAATACAAATACTGGTCAATAACAAAAAGTATTTGTAGTAAAAACCCTACATTAAAGCCTATTGGTCGTACATGTTTTTTTTAAAAAAGGGATCACTTTTACGATAATGAGGCCATTATCATCAGTGCATTATGCAAAGTACAATGTACAGGTATTTAATTTTTTCATGTATAACAACAGTAGTTTCAAAGTTCACAGTTTGTCTCTCTAGCATGTACTAGTAAGCTTTTGGAAACACTTATCATGCGTGACGTTACATGCATGACACACTGTTGACAAACAAATTACTGTAATATGTCCAAAATTATGAATACCCACTACACAAATCTATGTTGTCAAGGTAACATTACAATTTCAGTTTGATATACCAATGACAACAAACTAGAAGTAAAAGAAAAACATTTTTGTCTGCGATAACTAAATGCGTACATATATAAGGACAATTTTGCAAACACTTCTCTCATGGTGTATTTCTTATCTGTAGATTTATCTTTGAGATACTTCACATACAGGCTGTAGGCTGGGTGATAAGAGGGGTTTCATGATATCATTGTCAACAAAATATTCAGCATGACAATGTATGTCTGCAGTTATCACCCAGAGTCAAAATTTTTTTCTCAACTGTCTATATTTTTGAGCCATGGAACAGTACGTTTGCAGCATGGGTTATGCACACTTTCAGTTTTATCAATTTACTGGAGCAATTCATGGATGGTTACGTAAATATGAAAGATCAACTTCATAAGTAGTGTTGGGCAAAATAACATTAATGTTTCTGCAGTTGAAGGAAACATGAGAGTGATGGAGAAAATGTTAGCACTATGTTTTACGGTATTTCACAATGGTTGCGTTCTCAAAGGGATCACTGTGTATGGTTGCACTTTCCTGCATAGACAAGAACAATTCTACTACCGGTGCACCATGTAACATCATGTGAATCTGCAGGCAAGGCAGGTGTCACCATACCAACAATTCACAGGTGTCTCGGGTCAAAGGTCACCCAGAAGGGGTACCAGTAAGTCTGCCAAGTATTCTGGTAAATTTGCTTTTTCTGCACGACGTGAATATGACAATTAGACAATTTGAAAATTTGCCAAATACAAAGTCGATTATCATACAGCACGCATGATTGTGTTTCAGTCCAATATTTTAGAGCAAATACGAAATATCATCTGTGGAACTGGTTTAAAAATTATTCAAGATATCTTTTTGAGCTTTCATATCTCTATGGACTGTATGATATGATGTGAAATATCAGGATGCAATTGACCAATGAGATCAGGCCATTTTCTATCAGCATTAATACTTTTGTACAATTTTATATGCATCTAGATCAGAACAGAGTTCAGACTTGGACACAAAAGACACCAGCAAACAAACATTTAAACGTCAATATCAGCAGTAAAAGCAAAGCATACAAACATGATCTATCAAACACGCTCTATCTTTGCTACAGGAAAAATGTGAAATTTCTAAATTGTAAACATGTTCCACACTTTCAGTGTACATACATGTATATGTTTTGATCATTGATGATGAAACTGAGAAAGGTCACCTATTGTGAAGGTTGCAATCGTTTTCTATGACATCTTTCAAATTTAGATCATCTGAGACCTTTGAGCAACCAAATCAACATTGTGTTAAACATAATATTGAAAAGGAAATAAACAGATTTGTACAGGTAAACAACAGGGTGACCCTCCAAAACACTAGATTTCTTAACTTTATTCATTTATTGGTGTGCCATCTACATCTAACACAAGCGACCTAGCGGCCGATATAGCTCCGCTGTGTTTATGTAGAGAATAACTATTTTTGACACATGTTGATGAAGAAGGTGGAAATCTTTGATAGCTCAATGCAGTGGCCGGAGAAAAGTGGCTAAAATAAGCTGCAAAAATACACATTGAAGATTTCATCATACTTTGAATATATCACATTGGATCATTCCTAAGAACATGTCAACCAAAGCTATCTGATGAGTAGATTTGTGAGAATAAAATTTTCTGACCAAAAATGGCAACAATTGCCCCCAAAAATAAAAATTGCAGATTTCATCATAATTTTAAAAGATCAAATTTAGTTCATCTATAGAAACCTGTATACCAAATTTCAAAGCTGTTACACCAGTACTTTTTGAGAAACACATTTTTTGACCAAAAATGGGAAAAATTACCCCAAAAATTCAAAATTGCAGATTTCATCATTATTTCAATAAATATCATTTAGTTCATCTATAGAAACCTGTATACCAAATTTCAAAGCTATCAGATGAGTAGTTTTGGAAATACACATTTTTTGACCAAAAATGGCAAAAATTGCCCCAAAATACAAAATTACAGATTTCATCAGAAATTCAATATATATTACTTAGCTCATCTGTAGAAACCTGTATACCAAATTGCAAAGCTATCAGACCAGTACTTTTTGATAAACACATTTTTTGACCAAAAATGGCAAAAATTGCCCCAAAATTACAAAATTGCAGATTTCATCATAATTTCAATAAATATCATTGAGGTGATCTGTGGGAACCTGTATACTACCTTGCAAAGCTATCAGATGATTAGTTTTGGAAATACACATTTTTTGACCAAAAATGGCAAAAATTGCCCCGAAAATATAAAATTGCAGATTTCATCATACTTTCAATAAATATCATTTAGTTCATCTGTAGGAACCTGTATACCAAATTTCAAAGCTATCAGATGAGTAATTTTGGAAATACACATTTTTTGACCAAAAATGGCAAAAATACCATCAATGACGCTGTACCTTCTCTAATGTGTGGCCAGGTCAGGTAATTGGTTGTTGGCATGGAGTTATTCGTAAATAGTTGATGATGTAGGGGCATGAGGTGAGATATGGACCCAAAGAACCCAAAAGATGATTAAATACATCAATCAGAAAAAATTCTAAGCTACAGTATAAACTGCCTAAAGATAGTTCAGTGTGGAAAAAAGGTTAAATAATTCAGAAATAAGAATTAACTGTCCAAAATAGTAATGACGCACTTCCCTACTGACCTGAGTGCATGTGAAATACACAACCTGGCATCTGTAAATTAAATGTATACCAAGTGATCATTTTAAGTCACTTTTAACTGTTTTTAAGGGATATTCCACAGAGTCCTGTGGAAATGATGAAAAACGCTTATCTGGTCTTGTGTTTGTAAAACCTCATGGCTGATAATTGTCATAGTATTCAAAAGAAATTGAAAGTGAAGAAATTACTGTTTTTAATAGGCATATTTTCCTTGAAATATATGACCGTGTAAGAATATATGCTAAAAGTGTTTAAGAGTAAATTCCTTTAAAAAATAATTTAATCTGTGACCAAAGGATTTTTATTCTTTGAGTTTACAAATTCAAACATTGCAATTTGTTCAATCATCTTGCGCAGCGCAAAATTTATAAAGTGACTGAAAAATAAAAAAAATTAGCAGAATTACAGTCTTTGTGATGTGAAATCATGGGTTGACATCACAATAATTGTTAATCTGTCGAAGTATTTTCTATAATTTAAAAAAGAAAGTTCATGCAGAAACGGTAACATATATTGTCAGCAATGTAGTGTTAATTTTGACTTTACATCAAAATATGCCTTTGCTGGATACCAAATATGTAGGGCGAAATATTAAAATCAGCCGTGTTCAGCAAAATCCACACCACAGCATTGATCCTTTTCTAAGTTCATTTGATTTGCTTATGTTTTCCTTGTATGACAGTCAGTACAATATGGAACTTGAACACAACACAGTGAATAAGTATGCTGTAAATGAAATGGTGTGGCTGCATCCACATGCAGCAATAGGAGTGCCTTTGTCTCTCACCCCTCATTTCCAACCTGTCCCATCCCTGAAAAAATAGTTCGGTCTTTTATTTATAATGTTAATAATTTCTGTATTTGTTAAAATGTGCGCATCTCAAAAACTTTGATCATAAACATTTTCATTGTTTTTTATAGCTGACCAGTCAGTTAACCTGTTTATTTTGAATATTTGCGCATTTTTCTCAGTATTTGACATTTTCAGAATAGCTTCTTATTCAATTTGTCATTTTCTAAAAGTTAAAATGCTCCTTTGTGTGGTCAAGCTTTCCACAAGCATCAAATGTTGTACTTCATATAGGAAGGTCTGCCTCTAGAGGGCGGGCATCATGAATAGTGTTTGTTAGTTATTTCCTCCACATAAACTTCTGCTTGTACTGTAAACAATGAACATGGCCGACGTCCGATTTTCCTGTCTAAAACTTTCACTTATTTTCGTTCATATAACTCTGAAACTCAAGGAAACGATTGGGAAGAAAGAGTTATCTTGAAATATTGAGGTACTCGCCGATATTTTGCAAAATTAAGTGAGAAAAAATGCAAGGAAAATGCCGACAGGCTTACACAACGACCGGTTTCAGACTCAGAGGCATATAATCATCTGCAGATTATGCAAAAGGCCCATATCACGTGAGGCCATGAGGGGATATCCACGCAACTCAGTACCAAACACTAGCGCACACAGGGTGAGCAAACACAAAGTGAGTACCCCTAACGTCAGCTCAGTAGTCTGTAATAGATCGTAGTCAACTAAGAACCTTGGAGAAAGGCTTACATGTAACACTGTGGCTATGCCACTAAGTCCCTTTTGATTTTTGTCACAGCTCAAAATCGTTCTCCTATACCTCAACCTGAACCATGAACACCCCCACCAGTTATGATTTGACCATCACAATGGCATAACGTCAACGGATCTTGACAGACGGAAGTATTGACAGACGGAAGTAGTTGACACCAGCATACTGGTTTTCAACTCTAATACCTTCTCTGTCTATAAATAGACACGAGAAGGTAAAAATTGCCCAAAAAGTAAAAAATTACAGATTTCATCAGAAATTCAATATATATTACTTAGTTCATCTATAGAAACCTGTATACCAAATTTCAAAACTATCAGACCAGTACTTTTTGAGAAATACATTTTTGACCAAAAATGGCAAAAATTGACTTAAAAATGCAAATTTGCATATTTCTGCAAAATTTGAACAAATCTGAAATAGATTATCCCTAGGGACATATGTACCAAATATCAAAGCTATCTGACCGGTAGTTTTAAAGAAGAAGATTTTTAAAGATTTTTTTACCAAAAATGACAAAAATTGCCTTAAAAATACAAATATGCAAATTTAACCATGATTTGATCAAATCTGACTCAAGTCACCCTAAGTAAACTGCATATGAATTTCAAAGCAATCGGACAAGCGGTTTGAGAGAAGAAGATTTTTTTACCAAAAACACCAAAAAATGCCCCAAAAATACAAATATGCAAATTTCACCGCGATTTGAACAAACTTAAGTGAGGTCACCCCAAGTGAACTGCATATGAAATTTCAAAGCAATCGGACTTGCGGTTTCAGAGAAGAAGGCAATTGTTGACAGACGACGGACGACGGACGACGACGACGGACGACGACGGAGAATCAGCCTATTTGATAAGCTCCGCGTCTCTGACAGCGGAGCTAAAAACACAGTTTTGATGTGCCACACAGCTGATTCAAGATGTAGTTCTCTTTGATTCCAGAAAATGTTTAATATCACAGGTTTTTAGGAATTTCGATTCAAACAATTGACTCAATGAGTTGAGAGATCTGACAACTTCATCAATCTGCGTATTTGGGGAACATTCAAGTGCTATGCAGCTGATACCCTGAGTGCTGGAAGTAAAAAATATTCTGGCATCATAGACAGGATTTTTCCTATCTATGACTAAAGGACTAAGGCATGTCAAGAATTTGCAATTTCTGATATATTTCTCTTGTCTCCTGATATGATTGTAATTGCTACATGCATACGGATTCAATTGGACCCCCAGTAATATGACAGGAAACCCTGGTAGAAATTCCTGGGGTGCCAGACCAGCAACAAATACATGTACACTGATAGAGCACTCTTTCCCTACTACATTACCACACAATACATGTACATGTACTGTACATGTACTGTACCATACACAGCCATGAACTCAGATATCATAAAGTACAACTGCAATATCTTTTCAATTTATTTTCATCATTTTAGTTTAATGCCACTGGTTGCTCTATTGTTACATACACCACAATGAAATTTGTAACACGTACACCATAATGTTTAATACCTTGTTACACGTACACGCCTGTATGAATGTAATATGTGCTCTGGAGTTGAATGTTGAAATTGTCCAGTGGATAGTCATTGTATTTTGACAAAGCAATGATTAGCCTGTGCACTGACTGACTACAACACAAAACATTAAACATCAATCTTCAGCAAGAAGGTTTAATTACTGTACTACATCACAAGTTCTGAAAAGACTCTGAAAGATAATGTTGGCTGTACCCTCTCAAGTTGTGAAACCAAAATTTACTGTCTAAAAAGATTAATGTATATCAGACAATATGGTATATACTGAAAAAAATTGGAGTGTTTTGCAAACTAATCAGCTTCTTCACTGGTAATGCTTCATCAATATTATTAGTCTATTCATTTCTGTCCTGTACAACCATGCAGCTCTATTGTACTGTATTACAAAACAACATGCGATACGACTCTATAAATCAATGCAACATGGAAATATCGTATTTTCTTGCTATCATAATGATGTCATATTAACCATTAGCATACATTTATTTGCATTGGCTATTACACTACCTGAGATTTGATCCACATCAGATGCGGATGAGTGTTTGGTTTTCAGCTTTATTGTCAGTGCAATGTTTGACATCATTCAGTTAAAACTGAAATGTGAGATTTGCACAGGCTTCTCTCTTGCAGTTGGTCACATTACTGATAAACACAAAGGACATAGCAAGAGGACCTGAGCACATCCCTTATCTTCTTTTAATGAGGCTGAAGTACCCATAGTTTCTACGTGTCAATAATTACAATTGTAATATACATAAAATCACATAATTTTCTGTGCATTTCCTGTCACAATACAGAAAACTGATGGTTGAATAACTCTACTGGTACAATCACATTGCGAAAATATATAACAGGTAAAGCTTTCTTCTGCTCCATGAACCTAAGCAATGGTTAAATGTATGCGAGTAGCTGTTGCCATAACGAGGCCTGTGATTTATGACAATATTTTTTCATCATCGCTACTTTGAGAAGTTACCTGTATATTGTAAATCTGCACATGGAGGAATTTGAGTATGTACTGCCCTGTTATGCTTACCATATTTCAATTTGAAGTTTTGGCAAAACAACATTTCAAACGTTAAAATCAACATGAACATCATTGATACTGTTCATTTGAAAAGTGAATATGATTAGATAGAGGTATACCTAAAAGGTGATATGATATCAATTTCTAGTATAAAACGAAAAAGAAATTACAGAAACCTACACTCATTTCAAAAATTTCACATCCAAATGCAAACGCTAACTTTTTTCACAAGATTTTCAGGGATCACTTTGGGGCGCGATAACGCCATATTTATGCTCAAAAATCAGAAAAATTGCATTCAGAAAAATCACTTGGGCAAAAAAGTCGCGCCGATAAAGCAAATGGCGCGTATGTTTACGCAATCTAAATTCATCGGTAATATTTGGCAGATTTTCAGTACAGAACCACTCATTGTGTCACCGTAGAGAGCGCTGTACCAAGAACCTGTTGCAGAGTTACCCGTTTCAAACAGCGTTTGTGATTGGTTGCCAACAGGAAGTTGTGTGTTCATTGACAAATCATTGGAGTCGATACAGCAAGTGTTTATTGCTGATGTACAGCGTGTTGTCATCGCTCAAAATGGCGCTTTCGAAGGAATTCATGTCCAGTACGAGTGGTAGTGCGAAGAAAAAACGAAGATGCACTATTCTGGACCACAGTCACTCGTGAGCTATTCAGCTCTGGGACTATTCGCCCCATAGACGTGTGTACATACGTCTATGGGGCAAATAGTCCCAGAGTGAATAGCTCACGAGAGACTGTGTTCTGGACTACTGTACTTCCGTTACTCCCGCACTAGAAAGTATGGATTTGATCGCCTCCGATTACAACTACACTCAGTGTGACAGTTTTCGGACAGGGTAGTGAATTTCGCCCAAAGCCGTTTCATAAATGACGAGCACTACGAAATCTTATTATCATACCTTTCGAAACTTTATTGTGTTTATCCTCAAACTGTTAACACCGACAGAAGTGGCATTTAGGGGGGTCAAAGTTGCCAAATTTTTTACCCATGTTGAGTGCGTATAATCGGACTGCTATCGCAGTAATCTAATCAGACGTCGTATTTGGAATATTATTATAGGCGCTAAATACTGATATTTTGAAACTCCGAACCTCGATTTCAATTTAGATGTGTTTAGAAAACTATACGGAAATATGTCATGATAATTAGTTACGTTTAATCCATGGACGACGCAACTATATTTCGATGTGTATAGCGCTTAGATATCGGACACGGGCTGTCTCTGTGTGTTGCATTCGACACCTTGTATCGTATGGTGTGGCTAACTTCGCCAAGTTTGTAGCCCGAAATAGCTTCTACCGAAAAAAAAAAAAAACTATCCAAAACGGGACGGCAGCGTCACCTGACTTAATATGCGGTAGCATGACTTGTAAAACGCTATCAATACCGAGCGAAGTGAGTACAACGAACAGCATGTCATTAAATGTCCAAAAACTGTCACACTGAGTGTATTGTTATGCAAATTAACCAATATGCAGAAAATCAGGGAAAGTTAGGTTCCCACAGACTTTGAAATTCTCCCACTGTTTTTTTTCATGTGGGATTTTATCTCATGCAGTTCTTGAGCCAGGGTAATCCCTGGATTTTGGAGCTGATATTTGGTTTTGTCAAGAATTGCACTTTGATATTTTACTATGAGCTACCTGTAATCAAGGCTATAATATAATTACGACATGTCTCAGCACAAGAGGAGTTAAATTGTGGCAAATGGCATGTCCTTCGTTGTTTTTTCACATGACTGCAAAATTGTATCGATAATAAAAAGCATATTTGTCTGTGCAGTATTAAAGAAATATTCATGCAATGTGGTAACATTTGCGATGAATTCTGAAGTAGCATTGTAACAAGTTCTAGCAAAAGACATTTCAACCTTTATCACCCCTGTAAAATTTATACTTGATAGTGTGGACTGAAAACCGAGAGACCAGGTTTTGCTTGCACTTCAGGCAAAGTAGCCTGACAACCACTTTCTATTGTGTCGAGGAGTCATAACATAACAGATGTCACAGACTGCTGTGCTACATTACGTAACTATGAATACCGTATTGTTTCCTATGGGGACCAGGTAGTACAATGTTATACTGCAATAAATGCGTATGAACATGTAGCCAATCAGCAAATACAACTACAATAATTTTGTGTTTGCATTGTTGAAGGGAAAACATCATTTTGAGTGTGGCCTTTTTCATGAACTAAAACAAGGTTCCTCCACAAAAGGGAGGGACCGTGACTAAAATTAGCAAAAAGAAATTATCATGTCCTTGATAAACAAATACATGTATGTAGGTACATAGATGTATTGTATTACATTAGCATCACCTTTGGTGCCAGGTGCTTACAAAGCTTAAATGCCAAAACAAAATAGCACCAGCTTTGATAGACATGTCTCTAATATTGTATATTTGGAATGTATCTCGCCTATGATCTGAGCCAGCCAAAAACCAGACATTATGTCCACATGCATGGACATGTCCATTGTGAAGTAAACTTTAACAATCAATCTGCTTGACAATGCCCCCAGAGAAAGGCACATCATCATGTCAATACTCTGCTGTTTGGACATCTACATGCCTGACCAAATTAGATGTACAGATGACAACATTTTGACCTCTGGTTGTTCTGAGCTGTTCCCACCAATGGTCTCATCTCGAGAGGCAATACCAGCTACACATACTTAGCAAGATGGCCGTCACTGTCTCTCAATCATATTTTAGCCAGAATGGCATTTTGGCTGACAAGCCCATCTCTGATAGCTGGTGCATGTGCATTTGACAGTCAAGGAAATTATTTCATTGCATGTTTCAAGATACTGATCAATATCTCACATGTACCACTGAAACAAAACCTACAAAATGCTGAAAAATGGAGACTTTCTCCCTTTGTAAATGAACAAAAATGCTGTGTATTGACATTTTTGTATCTCAATTATTATAAATAACCCTCTTCTCAAAATCAACCACAAATTCAAAACACCATAAAATAATATTGAGTGCTCATGATATGTACGCCAACTCAACCACCCTGTAACAATGAGGTTTGCAGGTTTCCCTTTGTTACAGCAGCTGGCTGCTATATTTATGGTAGCTACCAAACGTTGTATCAGATGTTGAGGTTACCTTATCTGTCACCTCTGTCTGTACAGTCGACAACATGTGTTGTGTCAATTACATGTTTTGTCAATATTCATCATCAATATTGCCAGGTTCTGACCACAATACATTTATACCAAAATGAGCAAAACCAGTCAAATCAAAAAAACTGAATCTACTGTATCATTCAATCAACTGCTACACACAGGTACTGCTAAGACATTAGAGCATTTATAGGTGGCCACTGACCATATAAGAGGGGTGGTCTGTGAGTTTAACATGTAAAATCTAATGGGACTTTCAAAAGTGACCGCTGTGAAGAGGTGCCCTAGCTCAAAGTCAGGGTTATGACTAAGGCAAGTGTGACTGGAAGTACACTTTCACTTAACCCTTTGAGTGCCATAATGTTTTTCCCTCCTAAATTTCGCTGAAACATTTTACCAATTTTTATGAATTTTTCTGCATTTTTTGTATAGTTTCGGATCAAATGGGCACAGCTACAATTTTTGAACAAAATTTCAAGAAAATCGAATAAAAATTGTTTTGATCTTTGAAAAGTCGTTGGCGTTATATTCTACAGGGTAACAAAAATTGACTTTGGCACTGAAAGGGTTAACATGTACAATTCTGAAAGACTGTCACTTTGAGTTTATCAATACTGTCAGTTGATGAAAATACAAGATACATGTATCTGCATGATTGTACTTGAAAATGTTCAAAAGCCCATCCTTTTGATACAACATGTAACGAGCATGTCACTGACCTCAGAGCTCCAACAACTGTCATTATAAACACTCCCTCTATCACGCCAGCCTGCAAAAGACAAATACATAATATAAATAATTTTGGTAAGTTCATCAAAGGTAAGTTTTAACAGGAAATTTGTGGGGTCTTTTATGGAGACATTTCCAAGAACAAATTTGTACTTTCTTTGATTCCTACAATCATTACCTGGGACTCTCCAATTTTTACACTCCAAAATCATGTTTTTATAATGAAAGGGTGCAAAACTGTAACAAAATGTTTCAGATGATTTATGAGACCAGCATGTTTTACGTACAGTTGAAATTAAGTTAAAATGGCTGCTGGAGAGAGATACCACTGACGTACATGTGTAGGAGTTTCAGCTCTGAAAATGATGGAATAATGTTTCCTATCCCAGATTGTCCACACTCTTAGATTGTACATGTATACTGTATGTCATGATTTCTGTCTTATGTCTCACAAATGTTGAACATTGCCGATAATTATATCCCATTACCCTTTATGTCTGAATGGGATTTCTATGCTTCTTTCCTGAACACTTGCCCCATTATAACATATCAGCATTCAATTTAACAGACGTTGACCTAGCTTAGAATACAATACCATGTCCTGGTATCATAATAAGGGTATAATAAATATTCTTGTACATCTTCCAATCGGCAATATTGTCATACATGTGAAGATTACTAAGTAATGGAATGTTAACATTCACAGCAATGCAGATTGCACTACATAAATTTCACTGAACCTGATATTTCACACAGTGTTTTCTATTAATAATGGATTAAAAAACGTAGTTATGTTAACAGAAAACCTTAGTGTATGACAGAAATTTTTCATCTCTATTATGAGCACAACAGAGTTTTAATAACGTCAAACATGTTTGATTGCCCATTTGGGAAAAGGAAAATATTTTTCTTGAGAAGGGTTTGACAATGAAATTAAGAGTGAATTACTTTTTCATGTCATTAACAGAAAGAGAGTTGAACCAAGATATTGCATTTCTTCTCAAGTAATTTAATGCTATTTCATTCACTTTCAACTGTGGTTCAAATTACAACCATTACAATTAAAGGCTACAAGTAGGCTGATTTCATATTTCACCTTTTTCATGCCAAAGCTGAACTTATAACTTAGTAAAACATTGGTCAGGGTGGATTTCAAACAACCACACAGTTCTATAATTCATGTGCAAAATACAAAGTTTCACTCATTTCAGATAAGACTTTCAGAATAAATAGGTACAAAGAACAAGATGTAGATGAGGACTTTTCTTGACCCGTTGTTTTGATGAAATCCATAACAGTATTAAAATGTGTAAAGGAATTGATCATTATGGCTAAATTTCCTTATGGCAGTATGCACCTTGAAACTGAAAGATTTAGACTTTTTCTCAAATTTTCCACACGGAAACTATGAACCATCCTCTTTCATAGTCAAGAAAACAAATCAGTGGTCACCATGCAAATTTTGGTCCCAGAGAAGCAAATTAGCTGAAATGTACGGCTGATGTGCAGCCTGCTCACCAGGTTATATCTGATTGGGCGATTGTCACTATTCACAGCAACTTAGTGAGTGTATTTGTATTATTCAATTATAACAGTAAGATTCAGCAAACAGCTTCCGAGACGCTGTATTTGAAATTCAAAGTTGCTGCTACCACTATGTTAACTCAATCTATGGGAGAAAAGTAAAACTTCAATTTTCACACCCACAAAAAAAGACAGTTAAAACGTTCATTTACTCCATAAGCTTCAAAACGAGGCCCCTCAAGCAGTAGACTAGAAAAGTATGGTAAAGGTTTGAGATTCTGACATTCTACCTCAACAGAAAAGCAGTAAGAGAAGACTTTCCAACTTTTGTTAACAGCATCCATGGTTGCACATAGCTTCCTATATTGTAACATACAATTGTACACATAAACAGAGCCCCAGGACTGGTAGTGTGATTTTCTCTATTGCTTTGTAAAAGGTAGAAACAGTTTATTCATTCCTTACTTATTTCTTTGCGTTGGTATTTAATTTCTGGTTTTGTGAGTGGAATGGTACCTCTAGGATAAAATATACTTATTTTCATGATGTTATCACGTGAGGATGTTAAAGAAACATGTACCAACCAATGTAGAGGTATAGAGGATTTAGAGTATAAGCCAACTTCCTACATATCGCCCACTTTGGGAAAGTCCACTGCCCAGATCAAACATATTATTCAAGTATGAATACACTGTACAACATGAAATTAAAGCAGTGAAGTTTTCCCCATAATAATAGTTGTCAGCCTACATCTTTATTTTTAGATAAATGACTCCCCCGGCATATGGCCCGAAAGAATGGGGAATTCGACACATTTTAAAATGTGTACCGGTGATCAGGTAATGCTTGATATCGATGGTAGTCCGGTGCGGTGTAAAGGACTTTTGCGGGGCTAGAACTGTGAGGGAATTCAATACTTGATATGTTTCAGTAAATTATTTCGATACGGAAATATGAGAGGACACAAAATGCGAAATTAATAGCTTGCGGACCAAATATTTGTCTGTGTATGATGAGACGAATGATATCGCTCTCTCTATCAGTATCGTAAACTACGCCCATGGGTAATAACGATTACATACACAATCAGCAAAACAAACTATGTGTTTGTTTTACAATTTGGGCAGCGCAGCGTACTGCTTCTCTTCGTACTACTGTGGTGGTGGACATAGAAAGATCAACTCTTTTTCTTTCCTAGAACGCACTTATTTTGCCTTCGCCGCGATTTTGACCGCTTCACTTCCATCTTGGAGGCTTGGTCAATTTCAATGGCGAACACACTGTCACTGGAGTGGTTATTGTGCCAGTTGTTGAGCGACTCGCATCGGCTTTTTTTATTCATAAAGGGTTCGCGAACGCCGTTTGGGGCAAAGAGAGTTGCCGTTCTTCGCTAAATGGTCTGATGTCATTGTCTAATTACAGTACAGTCAAAAAGAGAAAACATATCCTGCTTACCTCTCTAAACGCATACGGAAGTCCTAATACGCCAGCACCAATGAAAGATATGAAAATGTTGGCGAAAATCTTCACCGGGCTTTTCGCCCCTCCGCCGTCATGCATTTCAAAACGGTTTTAAAATATGCTAGCTGGAAGATAATTGCTCTTGGAACTAAGTAAATGGTTATCTGGTTTGTGACAGAAATGTGGATCTGGCGGCTACCGAAGAAACCTGCAACGTGGCCGATATCAGCTGTTTTAAAGTTATTTACTTGTCATGTTGCGGTGCTCTCATCACGAACCGGAAGTGATCTCTAAGGAAAGGAAAGGGATTTACACATGCGTATTAGTACCACAAACTATAAATACATAGCCAATACTTCTGTCCTCTAATTAAAGACTTGGTACAGATAAAAAAAATTCAATTTTGCAAGAGAATCGTTTAAATATAAGCAGACCTGGCTTTAATAACCGTGAATTGCCATCGAGTGCATTTAAAATCGAACACCAATTTTATAGTACACGTACTGGTGCTTCCATTTGACCTTCAACCTCTGTGCACTTTGGAACATGGCGGCCGTCTTGAATTTGTTCAAGACCATTCGGACACACTGGAAGAAGTCTACGTTCTTTACTATTGTCATTTCATATGGGACCTACTATTTCCACGATAGATATAGGTAACTAATTTAATTAGTGAGTCGTAGTTTTGGAATCGAACACCCTGCACATGCACTGAAATCATTCTGAATCTGTACCACATGTGCGCGTGATGATGATGAGGATTACACCTGAAGTGCCAGTGAGTCACTCCAGTGAGCAATGCACTGAAAATAGCATTGAATGGGGATTCGATGATTGACCTTTGGCCTTGCCACAGTACAAGTTAAGTAGATATTGTCCCTCACCATGACTTCATAGAAACGATATTACGAAAATTAAATCACACTTTTACAAAATTTCGATTCTTTTTTGTACGTTCGAGAAATAAATTTTACCATTTAAAGGGTCAGTATCTAACTTTTGATGATTTTTTTGCACTGTTTGGTTTTAATGACAGCCATAATTTCTTATTCAACTCCCCAAAGCATGTTGATATACACTGTATTTAGCTTGTCAACTGAGCCTGTTCATGTGTAAGTTGTACTGTTATTGTTGACAAATGAATTCTGGTCCGGACTATAAATTTGAAATGTAAACAATAACAGTGCATTTTACACATATACACACTATGTTGACAACATAAATAGTGTGTGTTTTATCATTATGTAGGGAGTAGAATAAGAACTTGTAATTGATATACAAAATAGAAATAATGAAAAAATCAAAAGTTAGCATTACTGGCCCTTTAATGAATGTCGAAAAGTGAAATTGTGTCATCCAACACCATGGGTCACTCTACTGTTATTCGAAGAAACACTGGGATGCTTATTCTGCGAATACTTATCTATGCCACAGATGGTAAGAATTGAAACATTCTGTTTTCATCCAAGATATTGTTTACCATTCGTTTATTTACTTTATTTCTCTAACCAGATCAAATTTGATTAGAAGGGCACTTTGTGAAGAAGCACTGGTGAGTATCACTATTATCCATGAATTTCATGTTCAAAGCAAAGGTTGTTATCCACACTCTGTCACAGTGTTTTTCAACTTATTGTGCTCCCACGGCCCTGTAGCATCCTTGTAACTAGGACTACGTTCAGACAGGAAAAAATTGGAAATGTTTCTGTGACACTATTTGTGCTTTGCAAACACAGGGATTCATAGTTTCAGTGTGCTTGTGTCCATACACACAAAATTAAGTCTTTGTTTTGGTGTTTAAGCTGGCTTAACGCACCCTCTCAAGTTCAAAAGGTGTATATAGCCAAGCATACAGCATTGTAACAAGATGCTGACAAGAATGATGTCGTACTGCCTGTTGCTGTCAACAATTTCTTTGTACTTCAGTTTCAGTGCCTTTATCTCGTGGTGACACTGATCAGCTATCCTGTTTAAACCCTTTTATAGAACCCTTTCGGCAATTTTTTGTGAACGAGGCTGTCTCTAATAGGTTCCATTCAACATTCTCTGTATACTTTCATATGCCCAGACTGAGATTAAAGCAGACTGATCTCATCGTCAGATCAATTATTGCCACGAGATGTAGTGCTCTATTCGGCAGGCATGACCAAAGGAAATTGAATGTTGGTGTTTGTTATATGTTACAAATACCGGTCGCATGAGGGCGTTTAAGACGGCTGTGAAGTGGCTCAGTCCAACCACACATCAAGTTGCGGGTAGTTTTAATCCCTACACCGGCTAAGATCTTGCCGACTAAACTGTCTCAAATTTGAAATGTTTCAGAACCACTTTGGAGCATCAACACCTAACTTTTTATGCCAGTGTTGGACCAGAGCCATTTCAGAGGCATTTTAATGGCCTGTGTGTGAACAGCACTTTGTCTTTTTTCTATTAATGCAAGATCAAACATACAGGAGTTATCTCTTGCTAAGATATACATTACTAATTAACATGGCAGATCTATTTTGGGCTTTACTTTACCATCTTGCAAACTGACATGACAGAAAAATGTCAATTTTCAGTTCCTATCAGTAAAACATCTTCAGTTTGAATCTTAAATTGTCCTCTTGTGCAAATGATGACATCAGTGAATTTTACATGAACCAGTTGCATAGCCTCTAAGTGTGACTTGCCATGTATTTGTACATCATTTACAGGCCATGCATAAATATAACAGACAATTAAATTACGGTGGAAAGTTTCTTATCAGTGAGGATGTATTCGATCAAATTGTTGCAGGATTGTTGCTGTACAACTGTACAACCAAAAATGTTGCCATTAGTTTCAACTTCAGGACAACCAACCCTACATGCAAGAGTATAATTACTGGTACATGTTTACATATTCTGCCATGCACAC
The DNA here is from genome assembly GCF_041260155.1 of Ptychodera flava. NCBI lineage: Eukaryota > Metazoa > Hemichordata > Enteropneusta > Ptychoderidae > Ptychodera > Ptychodera flava. The sequence goes on from NC_091931.1 coordinate 17,597,538, forward strand.
ACAACTCGTGTCAACTTTGCAAGTCTACTTAGAAATATGAAGCATGTTCATCAGTGACAATTTTTTTCATAAAACAAAGGAAACAGAATGTACCTGCAAGTATATGTGATATATCAGTAGGCTGTTGTTCCCTGGTCAGAAGAGCAAGACTAACTAACTTCTCAGCCATTCATAACAGGATTTGATTCATGAAATACATGAAATGTTTTTGCAATGTTTTAATTTTGGAATCTGTTTCAATATTTTTTTCACGTTTTCTTCCTATTAGTGCAAGATGCGAGGTATAATGATATTCAAATATGCAGATTACATTAATGAGCATTGTTTCGGTATTAAAATTCTATGCTAATGACCCTTAATCAATGTGGAATATTCATGTACCTCGGATCTTGCATTTTTTTCATTTTTCCTCCTGATGCAGCAATATGGAAATGTAACAATATCGCCAATCCAGAAACCAAGGAAAGTTCTTGTTGTGTTGAACCCAGCAGCAAAGAAAGGGTACGTACGTTTCACAAAGTCATTATCATGTTATGAATGTTCTAGGTGATAATTTATCCAGTCCCACATTTTTGCTCTATTCTGTAATCTCAGTTCCAGTGATTATTGAACACATGTCTCGATACTGCTGGTGTATGGACCACATATTTTGCCTTATGAATTGAACATATCGACCCTAGAAGTAGAAAATGAGTCTGTGATTTTGGCAACCATACATGCATCCATTCATTCTCAGACACGGTACCAATTATATTCTAGATATGCATACAATATAAAATTAATGCACCACCTTAATAACTGGTTAGCTATTTTGATGTTTTTTATGATTTCTTGACCCAGGAAAGGTAAAAAACTCTTCCAGCAGAATGCTGAACCTCTCTTACATCTAGCAGGAATCAGTGTAGAGATCTACCAGGTGAGGAACAAGTTAATATGCAAATGTGTGAACTGGCTTACATCTTCCTGCAGCACATCAGCCCACATCATTTAATGATCATTTAATGATCTTTTCTATAGCTGTATGTAGTTTTTGAACACTTTTGAAACTACGAGTAGTCTAAATACAGATACTATCTGTGAAATAACAAAATTAGACAATATTGTCTGTAGTTTTGAACTTGAATTTGAAATGTCTTTAGAGTTGTGATTGGTGATGTCATCATCAGTTGACTTATCAGGTCATTAATCATCTGCAAAATCTCATAAATTTGCAGTTTATATCATAAGGTTGACTTTATTTTGTTGTTTCGTATAATCCAACCCATCTTATTTATTTCTCCGACATAAGAGAATGATTCAATTTCTTTAGAAGCCAGAGAGAATCCATCCTTTACAAACATTATTTCAAAAATGGCGTCACCAGATTTTGAAGGGGACTTGTGTCAAGCAAACTAATCTTGATAGGATTTAAAATAGTGTTCATATATATAACATTTGTGTTTCTGTTGAACTTAGTTATGTTACACAGATACCATTTAAATACAAACTGACCCTGTTAAGAGGATATTATTTGTGTTTATTTGTTTTTATTCAAGTCACCAACGTATCCTTTTGTAGATCTTGTCATGCAGGGTTGTTCCAAACCGCAAGAAGATCGTGTCGTTGATCTGACCAAATAACATGAATTATTCATTACAGGTATATGTAACATATGAGTGAGATCGAGTACTCTTCAGCTCATCACGTTATCGCTTCGTGTCGTCAATCTCTTTTCAAAATTAGATTCATGGGATATATTACCTGTAGATCAGTCAAATTGTGTCCTTGTGCAGATCTGTGCATATCTGTGTTTGATGAATATGCACCTATAACTACCGATAGATGACCACTTTTCATCGGCCCAGGTGGTCAGTCTGCATGGATCTGCTGCAATTGATATTCAGACAGATATTTTTATCTAATGCACCATACCAGCAGCATGCAACCTTTTTATTTTAGAAATCCACTGTCATCTCATGTTGGTGGATTAAATCGCACCAGAGTATCTTTAAGTGTTAAGTTATTGCTCAGAACTGTGAAAGGAAAATCTGTTGTGAAGCTGTGCATAATGTTAAAGTTATTTGTCTCAAGATGTGTGCATTTAACAGCAGAACTTCAAGAGCACAAAAGTTTATGTATACTTATAGGGAGGCCAACTGAAATTTTGAAATGTTCAATCTGCATTTTAATTAATGTAGTTTTTTAGATTTCAATGAGAGAAGCTAAACATTTTTTAGCTCCATAGCCATATGTATATATGGCAATGGAAGCTATTCTTATAGGCTAGGGAAATGTCTGTATGTCTGTATGTCTGTATGTCTGTCCGTCAACATCAAAAACTCCAAAACCGCTGTACATTTCATCTTGTTATTTGGTGTGTACATGGATGATGGGCTGTAGATGAGATTTTGTTCAAATGAAGTTGTCATTGCCAAAAATGTCATTGCCAAAATATGCAAATTAAGTGAAAAAATGTAAAAACAGTCAAAATTGAAAAAACTCAATAACCACTGAGCAGATTACATGAAAAATTAGCATGTAAGTACTTTGGGCTGACATGAAATGATCGTGCACATCTTGGGTCAGTATCTTGGACTTGCTATTTTTCATGAATTTTTTTGTAATTTTCTCCCATTTTTGGTCAAAAAATCTCCTGCTCTGAAACCACAAGTCAGATTGATTTGAAACTTGGTATGGAAGTGCATAGGAGTGACCTTTCCCAAATTTGGGCAAATCTTGGTGAAATTTGCATATTTTTAGTTTACACGTCCATAGACTCCCATGTATAAGGCAGATCTCCATAGACTCCCATGTATAAGGCCACAAAAAATAAAAATTTAGTTTCTCATCGTATTCATATTGCAAAAAGGATGCAGTGACACAATTTTTAGTCCCCACGGATGAAGTCAGTGAGCTTATAGATTGGGTCATGTCCGTCTGTTCGTCCATCCGTGAGTCCATCCGTTCACGCATATATCTCGGATATTTTGACAAAATGTCATGTGACCTTGATGACCTTTGATCTCAAATATACATATATGTCCATAACTCAGTAACCACAAGTGCTACCACCCTTCATGTATGGTATGATGGGACACCTTATGACGCAACATATTGTACCTCATTAATTATGTGCATATCTAATTTTGAGCGAGCCAATAGAGCTAGAGGTCTGATTTTTGGTATATAGGGATAACTTAGCAAAACAATTTTTTTTGACAAAATGTCACGTGACCTCGGTGACCTTTGACCTCAAATATACATATTTGTCCATAACTCAGTAACCACAAGTGCTACAGCCTTCATGTATGGTATGATGGGACACCTTATGACGCCACATATTGTACCTCATTAATTATGCACATATCTAATTTTGAGCGAGCCAATAGAGCTACAGCAAAAAACAGGATGGTTGGACAGTCTCATATACATTACGTTTACTTTTTTGTATGTCTCACACAAGTTTGTAGATACATTGTAGATAAAAAGAACCGACTCATTTGAGTGAAATACTAATCATGTAACACTCCACTCCACTGTTTATCTTTGTGTGTCTAGACAGATTGGCATCAGTACGCATACATTGTATTATGGTTTGTTTAGCCAGAGTGCTGTCCTAATTAACTTCGGTCTCTACTATCAACTCGATAACTAATTTAGCAATTCCCTTGTGTGTTCTGTCCAGACACTCAAATGAGTCAGTTCTTTTTATCTACGATGTTATCTACAAAACTTGTGTGCCACGTACAAAAAAGTAAACGTAATGTATACGAGACTGTTCAACCATCCTGTTTTTTGCTGTAGAGGTCTGATTTTTGGTATATAGGGATAACTTAGCAAAACAATTTTTTTGACAAAATGTCACGTGACCTCGGTGACCTTTGACCTCAAATATACATATTTGTCCATAACTCAGTAACCACAAGTGCTACAGCCTTCATGTATGGTATGATGGGACACCTTATGACGCCACATATTGTACCTCATTAATTATGCGCATATCTAATTTTGAGCGAGCCAATAGAGCTAGAGGTCTGATTTTTGGTATATAGGGATAACTTGGCATAACAATTTTTTGACAAAATGTCACGTGACCTCGGTGACCTTTGACCTCAAATATACATATTTGTCCATAACTCAGTAACCACAAGTGCTACAGCCTTCATGTATGGTATGATGGGACACTTATGACGCCACATATTGTACCTCATTAATTATGCGCATATCTAATTTTGAGCGAGCCAATAGAGCTAGAGGTCTGATTTTTGGTATATAGGGATAACTTAGCAAAACAATTTTTTGACAAAATGTCACGTGACCTCGGTGACCTTTGACCTCAAATATACATATTTGTTCATAACTCAGTAACCACAAGTGCTACAGCCTTCATGTATGGTATGATGGGACACCTTATGACGCCACATATTGTACCTCATTAATTATGCACATATCTAATTTTGAGTGAGCCAATAGAGCTAGAGGTCTGATTTTTGGTATATAGGGAATAACTTAGCAATACAATTTTTTGACAAAATGTCACGTGACCTCGATGACCTTTGACCTCAAATATACATATTTGTCCATAACTCAGTAACCACAAGTGCTACAGCCTTCATGTATGGTATGATGGGACACCTTATGACGCCACATATTGTACCTCATTAATTATGCGCATATCTAATTTTGAGCGAGCCAATAGAGCTAGAGGTCTGATTTTTGGTATATAGGGATAACTTAGCAATACAATTTTTTTGACAAAATGTCACGTGACCTCGGTGACCTTTGACATCAAATATACATATTTGTCCATAACTCAGTAACCACAAGTGCTACAGCCTTCATGTATGGTATGATGGGACACCTTATGACGCCACATATTGTACCTCATTAATTATGCACATATCTAATTTTGAGCGAGCCAATAGAGCTAGAGGTCTGATTTTTGGTATATAGGGATAACTTAGCAAAACAATTTTTTTGACAAAATGTCACGTGACCTCGGTGACCTTTGACCTCAAATATACATATTTTTCCATAACTCGGTAACCACAAGTGCTACACCCTTCATGTTTGGTATGATTGGACACCTTATGACGCCACATACTGTACCTCATTAATTATGCGCATATCTCATTCTGAGCGAGCCAATAGAGCTGGATGTCTGATTTTTGGTATATAGGGATAACTATAGGAGAGAAATTTTTTGACCAAATGTCATGTGACCTCGATGACCTTTTTACCTAAAATATATGTTTATGTCAATAAATAAGTAACCACAAGTGCTATGTCCTTTGTATTTGGTAGGATTGGAGACCTTATGACAACACACGCTTTAGCTCATTAATTATGTACACATCTAATTCTGGGCAAGGGAATAGAGCTAGAGATCTGATTTTTTGGCATATAGGGATTAATTAGCAATATATTTTTTTTTTCAAAATGTCATGTGACCTCGATGACCTTTGACCTTGATTATACATATATATGCATATTTCAGTAACCACAAGTTCTATACCCTACAATTTTGATAGGATATTAGACCTTAAGATGTCACATCTTGTACCTCATTTATAATGCGCATATGTATTTCTTGGCTGGCCAATACTGCTAGAGGTCTGATCTTTTTTCCCCATTTAGAACCATAACTTAGACATGCCTCATGTGTTTCAAATTGGGAACAACGACATAGACCTATGTGCCCATAGATCTCAACATATACACTCCAGCGATACTTCTTAATGACCACATTTTCCTGCCCCATCAAGACTAATACTCCTATTACAAGTTGGGACTATGTCATTGTCAATGACTTGTTGCGTTAATGGTTGTATCACAGTATTCGATATATCTAATTCTGTATTTTTTCCATTTTATATTCTGATAATTACATTAAACATATTTCACTGTCTCCAGTACATTTCATTTAAGTATTTTCACTTCATGCACTTTATCCCTTTCACACATGTTCAAATATCTGACCAGAGAACAAACACTAAATAGTCCAGGATGGGAGCTACAGTGTCATTGACGCTATTTTTTTTTAATTTTCGAAATTGGATGAACGGTTACAATTTTATAGCTTTTTAAAAATTCACTTTTACTCTTTCTGTAGAAAGACAATACATATAATAACAATGGAAACAATGGGACAAAAATGAAGGAGTTTTAGCTGAAATTTACAGTAAATTTGCTGTAACTTTGTTAATAAAACATCTTTTTGTACCAAATTTGGCATGGAGATAGATTTCAATGGCACACACAAATGTATCCTAAAATCACGCTATTACGATGGTGGCCATATTGGATTTATCCATGGCAACGGATGAACGACACTTAACGAGAAATGACAAAATGAAAATATTAAGCTCAAATGGCATAAGTGATATATCAAATGAAGGTCTTTTTGAGCTGATGACACTTTTGAATAGCTCTACTGCATTAAAACTACCTACAAAAGTGTTTTATCCAAATAAAGGCTTTCAAAACATCACCACTGGGGCCATGTGGAGTTTTGACATTATTTGGTAAAGGCTTCTTCAATTTTATCAGTTTCTGAACAATTTGAAACTTAGAATTTAATTTAAGGATTATTGGTTAAAACTATGTTCCAAAATTATTGATCATCTTTAAAATTCTGGAGTAAATTGAATGAGAAGTCGATGTTTGGAGGTGCTAAAAATTGCATACTTGTCATGGTAAAGTTATCAGCAACTAAGATGGTCTCATCATACCACCTGTCAGACATGCAAATTTCCTTTGTTACAAACATTTAAAAAAATCAATACCCTTTCTTTTGCCAACACAGATGCAACTTATTCCCTTAGTTTCCTTGAAAATATTGTGTATGGCTGTCAAAAATCTATGTCGACAAAATCACAAAATTGCTATCTCCTCTGCGCAAAAGGGATTGATCTTCTCATTATTCACCGTGAGAAATTAGAGAATTATGATTATCAAAACTATGGTCCCAGAATTTTGATATATGGACCGAGCTGTTCTGTGTACAGAAGAAATTTGCTCCAGTTCAATGAGTGATCTCCGTGTGTACGGATCATGGAGAATTGTAGGTAGCCTCACTGTGAAGCGTGGTCAATATCTCTGTCAATAAATACGTGAGCTGTTCAAAATTTCTCATTTTTCTAGCAAAAATTCAAAAGAAATAATGATAAACTGCGTACTAGAGGACGTTTCACTGAGAGTTGGTCGGGTTAGGTCTCGGAAAAATCGCTCTCAATTTTTTGTCTCGGATTTGGTCATATACACTGCCCTAAGTTGGTGAAGAACCTTATATCACGAGAAAGAGCGAGATCTGGGCTTTCAAATGAGTATTCGATGTAAGGGATGTTTTGATTGGCTCACCTTCAAACATGCGTTTCAAAATCGGCGATGTAAATATTAGGTGCTGCCATGTTTCAGATCGCCGTTCCCGGTACCGTTTCTAGCTCAATTTTGCAGTTTATTCAAAAAGTAAGTAGTTCATATAAAGAAATAAAAACATATGAGAGAATAGCTGCATTTTTAAATTTTAGCCTCATGTATTTTTTTCCACAAGTTTCTTTCCCGTTATCGATGTTTTTCAATTTTGAACATGACTAAGTCACTGGTGATTGAGTGTCAATTCAGCACGTCCTGGGCGACCTGCTGGCCTCCCTAATACTTATTGTACACTTATGCATTCATCTGTCTGCTGCATTTTGGCAATGTGCATTGCACTCAAACCTGTCATTGAGTATCCGTCTAAAAAAAGACAGATTACAATACCAGTTATTGCAAGTAAAAGTTGATTGACCAGTCTTTTTCCACTTTTAATTCAATGTCATTTGATCTTTATGCTTCTCATTGCCTGTAGACTGAAAAGCTGTAACTGTTCTGCCCAAAGTGGAGCATTTATCTCACCTGATTGAATTTGAATAATCACAAATTGGTTGTCATGCAATGAAAAATATACACAATGATACAACAAAATACCAAAATTCCTAGGTAAAATAAAAAAAAGCAAACAAAGGTAACACTTTTACAGTGGTAAAAATAACAACACACAACAGCAATAAATATGAATATGCTATTAGGTCAAATATTAAAATAAGTAATAATAGACTTCTAATTATGTCATTTCTGTTTCAGTCTTTCATTAGTGGAATTTCATTTTGACTACATTCTGTTTATGTGCTCTTTCAGCATATTCAAGGTTCCAACCAATGTTCCAACAGCAACAATCTGTGCTTTTATTTTAGACTGACAATGAGGGCGATGCAAAGGAAAAAATGCAGTACTTGATGAGGTTGATGGCATCATAGTGGCAGGGGGAGATGGCACTTTGTCAGAGGTAGTGACAGGGCTGCTTCGGAGGGACGACCATGACATAGTCTGCAAGTGGCCAATAGGTGTTATCCCCGTTGGACATACCAATACGCTAGCCAGGGTTTTGTATCCAGACTCAGAATCTGATGTCAGGTAAACTTTACTGAAAACCATGATGAAATGGTAGGGAGAGGAGTTTAAAGGGAAGCAGTCATCGGAACTGTGTGCAACTTTCTTGTTTACAAACAATGTATGTCATGCATGATATCTAGATGCATCAAGTCAACATAGCTGCAACATTTAAATTTTACGATTTTCATTGTTAACAAACTTGTTTTAACTTTCATCAATCGTCAATGTACCCTAGATACAGTTTTTATGTCGGTTGTAGGGATCCCTGGCAACCTTTCAGCTGAGTTCGACAACTGCCTCCCTTTAACATACGGATGAGTCTGTCCACAATTTCTCGGTGATATATAAATTACCTTTCAATGTCTGCAGACAGACTTTTAATGTGACACAAGAAATACTGTATCTTAGCTGCACTTTATATGTTAATATTTAAATATGCTTCAGCTCTTTTCCTCAGAAATTTAAAATAGAAAATGTTTCTCAGAAGATTTTAAAAAGTTGCACATTGTAGAAGGTGATGATGTTCTAAAAGTCCATCCAATGCGACTCAAATTATGTCAAATATAGCAAAGGTGCAGAACATCCATACATGTATATCCAGACCAGCACAGCCAGTTCTACAATTCCATGCTCAGCAGAGATGGCATCGGTGACTAGCTCTGTACCCAGCACTTTGAAGAAAGTCACATTACTATGAGGGAAGTTGTGTTAATTTGAAAGCAATTCAGACACTGTGTAGCTCACATTCTGAGTGGATTTTGCCGTTTGTGCAAGAAACGGGACATTACCCATGATTTATGAATCTCTCCAAGTTATCAGAAAGTTGGCAACCCACTACTGTTGACTATCACAGTATTCAAGCGATGATTTCATTACTTGTCATCAGTTTGCTTTGCTGGTTTGGATGTTTTTTGAGTGACTCATCTAAAGTTATCATATCGTTTGCCAGGTGGATGGGAGGAGCAGCTCTGTCAATCATCAAAGGATGGGTGAAACCAATGCATGTCATGAAAATTGAGGTAATAAAATTGTTCAGTGAGTTCAATATGCAGGGACAAATAGACTACTTCAGAATCAAGAGATCTTCAGATCTGTATCAAATTAAGCTAGTCTGCACTGTTAATTGTTCTGGGTTTTTTAATCCTTTCAGTGATCTCTAGGCCAGCAGACCATTGTCTGATTCACCTTTCATTAAACAAATGAATGTAAATAAATAAATAAAATAATGATTAGTCATGAACTGATTAACTCACTTGAGATCACAACAATGTGTACACTTTCTGTATATGAGCTAATACCAGACAAACCTTAAGAATGTCTTCATAACTATCGCAGGGAGAAGGTGGTAAGGTGGTTTTTGCAATGAATGGCATACAATGGGGTCAGTATACAGACACCAAGGAGAGGACTCCCAAGTAAGTGTGACTTGAAATGAGTTTCTCAATATTATTCAAAGCAATGCACAAAACACAATGTGTCAAACAAGTTGCGGAAATTCTGCCACTTGTGTGAGAGAGAAATTCCTTGACAAGTGTAAGACATTCCAATCAGTATGGGATTTTTTCCTCTGTTACGACCAATACTTGAAAAATTACTGTTAAATACTGTATTTTATCATAGGAAATATAATTGGCGGTAAAGGCCCGATAGCTTTATCTTTTTTGCATTATTTTTGTGATTTTACTTCCAAACTAAAAGAAATTCATGGGAATGTACTCATTTAGGGGTGTTTATATAGGTAGGATAAATTGTCCACTGGGACTACATGTGCAATTTTGAGCAAGATAAATAATAAATGTTTGCCCAAACATAAAATGGCGCCCTCATGCAAATAAAGCAAAAACACAGTACGCAGTACATATATGCATTGGAATCTTCAAAGAAACAACAGAGTAGTCCAATATAATGCATAGTGTTGAATGTTTTTCACTGGGACATCATATGCTTTGTTTTCTTTGTAATATTACCAGTTTTTAAAAATGGCGGGAAATCAAAATAACGGTTAAAATTTAAATTTACTTGTCCAATTTTTCAGTAGTAAAAGACTATATCCTTTAAATCTGTAGAATTTAAAGAAAACCAGAGAAAATAGAAAGCCTTTTTCAGGTCAACAAATTTCAAGAGTTACAGCTACAGGGGCTTTTTATATGATTTTTATTTGGTTTACAACATTCCCCGTTGAATTATATACACAGTGTTGCAGCCAGGAATTTTAGATCAGGGGACACTGTGTCCCACCACCATTTATTTTTGGGGACATTTTGTACATTTTAGGGACAACAAGCAGTTGTCAATCAAATTTTGCATTATTTCGTAACACATCAGTTTCACTGAATAAAATTCAAGATACCGGGGACCGCGTCGGTATGCTTGAATTTCAGGCAATTTAAGCAGTATACCATATCTGCCGCAAATCAGAGCTCAGACGGACTACAGTCAAGCAAATTATGATATCAAGTGCAACGTTTTAATTACTTTTAATCATAGCTAGCTCCGAAAGTACGTTGTGTAAGCCTCAAAATAATTATGCAAATGTTTAAATAAAGATCATTGTCAGTAACAGATATTACTTGTAGACTACACCCAACACAGTCGACTCACGAGTGCGCCCGAGGTGACCCGCAGTACGCAAGAGTGCGGGACAACGGGGTCCGTTTTGGGGACATTGTCGCAAGGGCGCGTCCTGGCGGCAACACTGTACATGTATACATGTAATTCTATTCATTCAAATCCTTTTGCATCATCTGACCATGCTGTAGTACCAGTTTTCATACAACATAATATCCTAGCATCAGTACAATTTGCACAGAAAGGGCTTGGGGACAGGAAGTGACCAATGAACACTTGTGACCTTCTTTGGGCCTTCCTAGTGTTGCAAGACTCAGTTCTAGTCTTCTTATTGTGAGACTTAGTTCCTGTGTTCTCATTCTGAAGTCTTTTTCTCTCAGGAAGATACTTGCTCAAAGTATTCTCAAGTCAGTTTGAATGTTAACGTAATTGCAAATTCAAGATATCATGAAATTTTGAATACCTTTGCAGGTACTGGTACTTTGGTCCCTTGAAACACAGAATGGCATATCTCTTGAGATCACTGACGGTGAGTGTGACCTTGTGCAGTCTCTGTCCAGTAATAACTGTTTGGTAGATTGATATTGAATAAACATGGTAGGATGTCAGTTCCAATCAGTTCAAGAAACAGTCACTTGTATTATGTCCATCTACTACTGATGCATCTATTGTAATCTTTTTGTTAGTTTGGGGACTTTTTAAATTTTTTTTGGTTTTTTCATGTAACATTCATGACTCTCAGAGAAGAAGAGACAACGCGTATGAGATGGATGAAAATTAAATTATGAGATTCTTGTGAGAGTGAGCATAGCAAAGAAAGAGGGCGCTCTATCTATCCAGGAACGTCATTCACAATCCAAAAATGAAGATTACAGGGCTTGTCGTAGTATAACACTTTATCAAGAATAAAGCTTGTGTGAAAATTTTCATGTGCACAATGAATTCTGTAATGCAATAGTTACGGAGTCTGTTTTTATGTACAAAATGCCACAAAGTAAATCAACCAGACAATTCAAAAACACAAAATATTGCATGTCAGTGATTCTCATTCAATCATCTGGACAATTCTGGTTGGTTTCAGAGCTGGCCTCCATTGACCACAGCCGAGATGACCTACACAGCAGCATGCAATGGATGCAACAAGTGTGTAGAACCAGTGATTCCACCCAAGGAATCCTTCTGGACATGGTTAGCGTCGTGGTTCGTCACGCCTGTCAAAGAAGGTGAGTGACTGCAATGCAGGTCTTACAATGTTGAAAGATTTCAATCCTGTACCGTACAGTGCAATGCAACACATTGTTTCATCTTTTACATGTACAGTGCAAGGGTTGTATCTTCAAATTTCTGCATTCAACGGATGTGCCAAAAAAACTTATTTTTATAAAGGTAGCTGTCCTTATATAACTGTGAGATGTCATGTGTGCTGTTCATTATTCAACAATTTTTCTGACAGAGGTTTTATTTAGCTTGAATTTTGCGATAGGTATTTGCAAGTTGTTTTCTGAAAGACAGTGATTTCAATAGAAATCTTATCAAGGCTTTCTTTTACCGATACAAGACTTTGCTCTACTGCTCAAATGATTACACTAACTGAACTGTCATGTAGTAAACACCTATTGCCTGGTCATGAGGGCTATAGCGCCTGTCTATTACCCGAAGGGGCTGTGTGTTATTAGAAACACATCGCTATTCCCTGAGGCCGTAGGCCGAGGGGTATAGCGATGTGTTTCTGGTAACACATGGCCACGAGGGGTAATAAACGGGCGCAATAGCCCAAATAAAGACCAAGTTATAGGTGTTTTATAACACACCACACGCTCATGTTGTATTGTTATATAGTTTATAATGTGTTTTGATATTTTGCACCGCAACAATCCATTGTGACAAGTTAAGTAGGCGATGCTTCCACAGCGGTTTCAGTTGTACGTGGTACCACTTTCTTTCAAAAAATATTCTAACCATACCTAGCGACATCCTTCGTTGCACTTCAATCTTTTCCGTCGATGAGCTGTTCAAGTTCCTACGTTGTTGGAATGTTGGAAAATGTTGGAAAATCTGTTTTAGAGAGAGTGTCGTCGCTTATCCCGGACGCACATCACGTTCTAGTCACCCGCCATTGTTGCAAAGCTGCAGACGACACTACGGTCACGTGACCGGGCACTTTTCCAAATTTGGTCAAAACTATTTCCCTAGGGAAATAGCTTTTCAAAAAATACCCTCTGACGTCACTTTTGTCGATCCGGTGGGGACTAGACGTATCTATTTTATCGTCACGTGACGTATTCTGGCGAATCGCGACACGGAATGAGCTTGTGGTGTGTTATAATTTCAAATACTGTAAACCGGAATATTTTTGCGTGCGGGATATCTTCGCAACTTTCGCGACCACAAACAAAACGCGAAAATTTCCCACCCGCGAAGCTCCCTTACCAACTTATTAATATTCATGACATCATCGAAGATGGCCGCTGCTGACAATACTAGTACTACGTAATATGGCGAAACTTTGGCTCTATGCACATGTAGACTTCGATAGATAAAGTTGATATCTTTAATGGAAAGTTTAATTTGATTTGTCATATAAAGTATTTGATTTCTCCCATTTTTAATTCAAATCCCATGACCCCCTCCTTTCCTAAATATTTCACACAACTTGAACTTTCGATCGATCACACCGTCACTCGTTCATGCACTACACACATAGGTGCCGCGTTTTCGTTCTCCGTTCGGAGAAACGAAAATTTCATCCAAAACTTTCGACACCTCTTCATTCGCTTTCGCTGCACCAGCAGTGATAGACGAGTTGGGTAAACCCGGCCTTGGTGGAGGCTAAACTGTCTTCAGATATCGCCACATGTTTATCGCTCTCGATAGATGGAATGTCGTAACTCATAGTAGTTGACGAGGCACATAGCAAAGTCAGAATGAGATGAAGTTGATGATACTCACCCTATTAATACCCTTTTCCCCTTTGAATATTGCCGCAAACATTTTGTGAAACACAGGAAAAAGAGGAATAGTACGAGGCGAAAAGTGCATGATCAAAAGACAACGTTGCAACAAAACCCCGATCTCAACGTAAACAATAGATACCATTTGACACTCTACAAGTCGACATGTGCTAATAGCGCGCATAGTACGAGACAAGTTGACAAACTTTGACACTTGACCTCCCAAATAGATGCACAATGACACTGACAAGGCGGCTCCTGTTTGTGGTTTCAACAAACGCGAATATTTCCTGCCGCGAATAGTTTGTCAGGAAAGAAAACGCGAAAATAACCGCCGTAAACATATCCCGGTTTACAGTACTTAAAGGGAGGGGGTCATCTTGCCTGCAACTGTGCAAATTTCTTGTCGATAAACATTGCCTCTTCCCAGTAATTGGCTATGAATGCCGAGCAAATGTGAAGCAAATTCAGCATTTGATACATGTTCATAGTTCACCAGTTTTGTAGCTTTCCATCACTGCAAGATTTTACCACATAAACTTTGGTTTCATCCCTTTGGTTTGATACAAAGCTGCTTTTGCCGCGGTTATCAGGTTCAGTACATGTGCCATTTTATGATTGTGGATATGCATAAGGGATGTTTGGATATGTTGTGCATAGCAACAGACCCGTTGAATCGATTCCATAAGCGCAGTTGAAGACAGGACAACCCCTTCCTTTTAAGCTACATTTCTTACTTTCTGTATCTACAGATGTGTGAATACAGTGCACTGCAATGTCACATACATAATGTTAATATGTCAGTCAGAAATGCTAAATTAGAATAAAGTTTTGCCAATATTCCAGGGGAGATGTCATGTCACATTGTCTATGATTGTACACCCACCATTTGAGGGTAGTGAGTTTGAGATCCAGATATGACACATGGTTTTCCCCTAGGCAAAGCATGATACTTGTAATGTTTTCTCCCTTACCTAGGAGTGTAGTTGGTACTTGATGTTGTAATAGGCTTCTGCATGTTTTAGAATGGATAAAGAATGAACGTGACCATACTTCATAAGGTCACTTAGTCATCTCTATTCTAAACATTTGTGTAACCCAAAGTTTAATGTGTTTTCCAGAAGTGAAAGACTATTCAGGGATTTTCAATGAAGAATGTGGAGTGTGGCATGACATGAAAATATCAACAGTTGAATTTACTGCAAGTACATCCAATATCTCCCAGACATCTCAGGTTAGTTCAACCTAAACAGCACGTCGCAATGTCAACTCACTGTATCTCTGGTTTTGTATTCTTCAGCACTTTTTCTTTACACAAGACTATTGTTGCTTAATTCTTTCAAGTACAGTGTAATTTTCACTGTAGATGGTCGCTTTCCTGAGTTGTTTCTGCATTTGCAGATGAAAGCTAAGTGCAAGAATGACAAAGGTGAACTTTGTTTGGAACAGCTCATTGTTATAAGGAAGACCTGTGTACATGTGCACTGTCACAAAAAATTTGCATCTGAAGGTGCATGAAAGTTGATGTGTAAATCATGTTGTTTGTGTTCTGTTTCTCCCACCGACAGGATGCTGAAGACATTCAAATCCAAGCAGGTCCCGAGGATATCACAAAAACTGATTTTATCAAAGAAGGGTTGGTGAATTTTTCTATTTGTTTGTTTGCTCTGTCATTTTCAGATCAGTGTTTTAAAAAAGTTATCAGTGTCTGCTATTGAAAATCAAAAAGATTCCATATAGCTACGGACAAACAGTGACATATTTTTATCATAATTATCATCATCGTCATCATAATCTAATAGCGCATTTCAAACTATACATGTATATTATGAGTATATAATAAGTATATATTATAAGTATATATTATAAGTATATTATAAGTTTTTCTGTAGCTATTTCCCATATTCAATAAGCCTTGTTGTAGCAGTTTCAGAGCTGCATGTGAGTGACAATCGCAGAACCATTTGTAGGATTTAGCTTTGTTGCATAAAGATATCCATAAAGACCCAGTGATTTCTGAGAGATGTTAGACTTTGGGCAGGGAAGTTAGAGTGACTATTAAAAATTATCCTCGACATGTCATACTAAACATCTCTTGAAGAGAATAAAATACTTTACCATCAACAACAGTCCAAGGCAGTGGGCACACTCAGCATTGTAACAACTTAGCTTGGTTGCTGAACCACCTTTTTATAGATGGGCATCCGTGCTAAGGTGTATTTGCATGCTGGCTTCTCTCCCAGATGACTGGGTACTAATGGTTACACATTAAGGTAGTCTCCATGCCTCATAATTGAAAGACTTAAACTTTTGCTAAAACTTTCTAAAATGAATATTTTAACCATCCCTTTTTCGAAATCAAGAAAAAAGATTGGAGTCACCTTGTAAAATTTGTTACTAGAGAAATAAGTAACCTAATATTTACAGCCTTTGAATTCAAAATGGTTGCCATCCCTGTGTTGACACTATTGGAATTTTAAAAATTTATTTTTTAATTTTCACAAAATAGGCCAGTGAAAACTTTTTTACTCCATGAGCTTCAAAATGAGCCGCCACAAGTGGTGGACCAAGCAAGTATTGTGAAAGTTTGAGAATCAGAATATCTTTCAAAATATTCTACCTTAAATCCTGAAGGAAAAGGTCATTTCATTCACTTCAAATATGATAAGAACAATTTTCCTTTCTACTTCAGATGGACAAGAATTAGAGAAAAGAGTATTCTTGATGTACGGGAGAGATCGGAAGAGAATCATCTCAACTCTAAAGAATTCAAACTCACCCCATCAGAGGAAGTAAGTACATGTAGTGGTTAACTACGGTGGCCCCTACACGCCACGGAACTCTACTACTTTTGAATATAAACTCTAATTTTTCTTGACAATATCTTTAATATTTGTAAGAGATTTTATTTCTCCACCGCAAACTTTTAATTTTGTACGGGCAACTTTATCTTAACATTATCTTAACTTTAACTTCTCGAAAGTAGTTTTAGTTTTAACCATAAACAAAATATGTTTCTCAAAAGTATTTTTTATTTTGTAAAACAAAAGTAAAAATTTTTCAAGATAACAAACTCCCCTACACGTCATGGAAATTTATTACTTTTGAACATAAACTCATATTTCTTGACAATATATTTAATATTTGTAAGAAATTTTATTTCTCCACAGCAAACTTTTATTTCTGAACGGGGAAACTTTATTTTTGGGGTAAACTGTTTTTAAAAACTTTTAACAAAAAAAACTTTAACTTTTAAAAAATAACTTTAACTTTGAACAAAATATTTGTTTCTCAAAAGCGTTTTTTATTCGAAAAGAAGTAAAAATTGTTCACAGCAAGAGTTTAAGATTTTTGCTAAGCGCAAACTGAGTTACTTAAATGACATAACCTTATGTCTTTAGAGCAGAAAACTTAAATTCTTAAAGAAAAGTTTTATTTTTCCAAGAGTAAAATTAATTTCTTTATGGAAAAAAGATTTTCTCAGAGCAGCAAATTGAAATACAGAGAATAAAACTTTTTTCTCAATGGCGAGAAATTATTTTCTGAAGACAACAAAACTAATTCTTTCAAGATATATTTTCTACATATGAGTGTGGTTTAAGAATTTGGTAAAACTGAACTGAGAAAGAACGAAAAAGGAAGGATGAAAAAGTCAAACTTACTTTTCTTCAGAGCGAAAATTTATTTCTGAGAGGAGAAATATTTCATGTGAGGGCGCAATTACCTATAATGCATAGCAAACTCTTTCTAGCGAGAGTAAACATATTTTTGGGAAGAGTAAAACATTTGTCCGACGAGCAAAACTTTATTTTAACGGCGGCGGAAGTTAAAGTATCCCACTATGCAACACCAAAGTTTGATGACCCAGCCCTAGCTGCAGTACAGTACCTCGAGGTTTTACCTGGGTATTTGGGTCGGACGATTTGCGGTACTGTACTGCAGCTAGCCCGGCCCTACCCTGCCTGCGTACGATGCTGTGTGTTGGGGCCGTATAACGCCGGGAACACACAGCATCGTACGTAGGGCTATGGGCACAGGCACGCAAACGAGTCGGTTCAACAGTTGCCACTTGTCTGAGTCCCCGAAGAACGGTTTTGTGTTTGAGTGATTCGTCCTGACTGCAGACGTTGTGAGATGGGATGGACCGTATTGGGTTCCTTCATAATAGCTCTGCATGGGCTGTGTGTTACCGGCGTTATACGGCCTCCCACCACATAACGCCGGTAACACACAGCCCTGCCATGCAGAGCTATTCCTTCATCAGTTGCTGTGTTGTTAATGTTATGTTGTGTGATAGTCATCTTTTCTATAAGCCAGATTCGTAATTGATAGAGTCTTCGACTGAAACTGAACCTGGCCCGCCAGATTTGACCACAGTCGAGCGTGGTTCAATACAGTAGTTGTGGGTCCACAGCTGTGGTGTTTCGGACGGGATATGCCTTTTACGGGCTGGTTGACTTTCACGTTTTTGACCCCGCAAACCACAGTCACGTGAAAGTCAAAACCAGTCCACGACTGTGGTCAAATCTGGCGGGCTCGGTTCAGTTTCAGTTTCTATAAATTACGAATCTGGCTTCTCCTCTTAGAAAAGATGAATATCACACACATTGGCTGTGTGTTACCGTGTTATGTGGTGGGAGACTGTAGGTAACGCCGGTAACACACAGCCCTGCCATGCATAGCCCTGTGTACAGGTC